>NC_089597.1:7928310-8178253 GCF_019320115.1 Miscanthus floridulus
GAAACCAGTCAAGCCTTACTACTTTAGAGTGCTTATCCGCTCAAGGAACAGCTGGATCGCCTAGAGCTCGTCTGGCATTAGGGAGTTCTTTTCCCACCGGTCATTAACCGAGGGACCAGATCCAAAATGTATGGCAAGAGAAGGAATCAAATTGGTGGCATAGAACCAATCAGCACGCCAATCCCTCACAGAATCAACCAGGTCATAGTTAAAGAAACTTGCTTTTAAGACCCTAGCGAAACTAAATCCCACAGCCACCAAGAACATTGGTGTCTTCACGGCGGGGTTGAGGCTTCAAACGAAAGAAGTAACAGAAAAGAGAAAGAGAAGGAGGAATTTCAAGGAAAGCTTCACAGAGATATACAAAAACAGAAAGATGGAGGATGGCATTGGGAGTTAGATGGTTCCGACTAACCCCAAAATAACCAAGAAATTGATGAAGGAAGGCGGAAGCAGGAAGGCAAAGACCGGCACGGATAAAGGAGACGAAAAGGATAATCTCACCAGGACCTGGAGCAGGGACCCAATGCCCGCCTGGAACTCTCCATTCAGCAATGCCCTTGCTTTGGATTAGACCATCGCCGGCAAGCTCGCGAAGCTGATCTTCAGTTGTTGTCGGAGCCGGCCAAGCTTTCTGGGCAGCCCTCATGGCCACGAACTCCTGGTTCTCGATCACGGAAAGAGACGACTCCTCATCCATGAAGGTTGCCTGGGACTTGCTCGCAGCTTTCTTCCTACCCATGTACTAATGGAAGCAAAAAGAACTAGGAAAAGAGAAGGCTCTGACGACGGCGCTCAGATGGCGGCGGCAATGGCGACGGTGGAGTTGCAAAGGCTAGGGTTTTTTCAAGGCAAAGGCAGGATATCAGAGAAAAGGAGGAGAAAGGCCTTTAAATAGATTTGACACTGGTAAAAACACGGCCCACCAGGCCCGTTTTAACACGGCACGAGGACGCAACGGTTCATTTACCGATGCAGCTAAAATGACGGACGGCTCAAATCCACACAATGGTACAGTTCAACGGGCAGATTTTAGACTTATCCATCCAACACCTCAGCAGAATTATCATATCACCACAAAAAGAACTCATCAACAATGAAGCAAAGAAGGGTTATCTCACAAGGAGCGCAACAACCCAGTCCTTACAGAAAGAACTCAGAAATCTCATCAACAACTAGGACAACAGGAAAGTAAGGAATTGCAACTCAGAAGACAAGATCCTTTCTATTTTATAACTGGTTTCAAAAATAGAAGATTACACATCTTACAAGACCCAACGAACTCGGTACCACGAAAAGAAAAGTAGCAAAGAAGAACCTGGACACGGCTAGGCTCTGGAACGACTACGTGTCCCAAATTGCTACTCGGAAGGACAAACCACCCTCGGCTACACTATTTTCTTCAAAGGATGGACGCAGTGCATCCATGGCGAAAATCAGCAGCACGGCAGGACAACATGGAGCAGAGAAGGCCGGCAGGCATCTGTCTACCCAAGACCGATGTGATGCTAGATATGGTGTTGATCTACATCGGACAGTCTCAGGATAGGCGACGAGGATCAACCCAGAACTGTCGGATGAAGGAACAAAGCCCACATCACAAGACTTCCTCCAACTACCGCCACGCACATCCTGGTACATTGCTGCTGCGGGATTAGCCTATCTCTAATCCCTATCACAAGACTCCCTCCAGCTACGGCAAGACATACAAGAATTGCAAAATACGCCTGGGGGCTGCTCTACTTCACAAACTACCATATTCATGACTACAGAGACTTCAGAACAAGCAACAAAATGCTCAATGAATCAAAAACAACACTCTAGGAGGGTATTTATAGACCGAAAGAGCGATGCACGTGGACCAGGAGCACAAACAAAACAAGCCTAACAAAGGACACAGTGAAAAGACAGAATTCAATGAAAAAGGACTCAGGCGTGAAGGAACAATACTCAAGGACAAGCATATTCGAAAGGATATACCAACATAGTACAACTCGTGAACAAACAACATTCACACTCAACCACCACCATACGACTACATCTGACAACAGCAGACTACCAGAGAATATGCCAAGACCATGCATCCGAGTTCTTACTGAACAAAACAACCCGGATAAATGCTCGGGGGCTGCAATAGGAGAAGTTCTCAGTTCTTTTCAAACAACACAAGATTCAAGACCCTCCAACTTTTTGTTCCAAATAGCAAGAGGCTCGGGGGCTACACTCAGTGAGTGCCCTTTTTCCTTCAAAAAGCGCACGTCACCAAGACAACTACTTCAAGACAACAGTTTTTTAAACAACATAAGATTCAAGACCCTCCAACTTTTTGTTCCAAATAGCAAGAGGCTCGGGGGCTACACTCAGTGAGCGCACTTTTTCCTTCAAAAAGCACACATCACTCAGAAGACTTCTTCAAGACAGACAACTTCAAATACCACACGACAAAAAGAACCCGGACATAACTATATCCGAGCTCTTTTCGACAAAGAACCCGGGTATATGCTCGGGAGCCTTTTTTCTTCAAATAGGAGTACTTTTTTCTTCAAAAAAGTACACACCACGCAAAGATCTCACGAAGCGCTACACGGTTTCGCTCAAGAAAGCACTCGGACGACGCTTGTTCTTGCTCGACGAGACTTGAAGGAACAAGACGAGGCTTCCAGAACTCAACCATGAAGTGCTCGGGGCTTGTCGGTGCGGGACCCATGGGATACCCCGCAAGGAAGGGAGAAGAACTAGTCTAATTAGGATTCTTCCCCTGTAATATTAGTAGCAGTATTACTCTGTAATCCTACTAGGAACTCTCATTGTAAACCGACTAGGACTCTGGCCTCCTGACTATATAAAGGAGGGCAGGGCTCCTTGGATCGGGAGTTCAGAGAACAATTGTACAACACAACACTTGACAATCAATCCAACGCGAAGGCTAACGCCGACTGGACGTAGGGCTATTACTCGATCAGAGATCGAGGGTCCGAACCAAGATAAATCGACTGTCTCTTGCGTTAACCGTCGAGTTCCGCATACGCTGAAGCCCGAACATACTGCCCCGGGTACCCCCGTGGCAGGCTATCGGTGGTCAAACATCGACATTAGCCTAATTTATCTCTTCTTGTGCATCTTAATCCTTTCACCGTGACATAATATACCCATCAACAACGTCCCCATCAAACACTACGGGATACAGTAGCTTTGCCAAGTGCCAGGCCCAAAAACACTCGGCAACTACTTTGCCGAGTGTAACACTCGGCATACAACACACGGCATTAATTTGTCGGCAAACAGTAGTTCGCCGAGTGTTTTTTATCGCGCACTCGGCAAATAGTTTGCCGAGTGTCAATAAACACTCGGCAAAAATAAACTCTCAGCAAAAAAATGTTAACGGGATGGCACGGTGACGCTGATTTTGCCGAGTGCACGACGGAAAAACACTCGGTAAAGTTTCGCAAGTTTGCCGAGTGTCAAGCCGAGAACACTCGGCAAAGTTTATAAACTTTGACGAGTGTCAATTCAAAAACACTCGGTAACGTTTCTACAGTTTGCCGAGTGTCAAGATCAAAACACTCGGTAACGCTTATAAAGTTTGCCGAGTGTCAAGACTAAAGCACTCGGCAAAGTTTACACACTTTGCCAAGTGTCACGCCCAATACACTCGGCAAACAAGCGCGCAACGGATATATTTTATGGTCACTTTGCCGAGGGTCTATTTGAATACACTCGGTAAATACAAAACACTCGGCGAAAAAGGTTTCCAGAATAACAGAAATTGGTCTCTTCGCCGAGTGTTACACTCGGCAAAGCGACCAATACCCCATTTTTTACTAATCTGTCCCATATAACGGACCCCTCTCAATTCACAATAAACCATCACAATTCGCAATAAAGCATCATCACAGGCATATGTAACAGACATAATTGTATTTCACAGGCATAATAAACCATCATCATAATTCACAATAAACCATCATCACAAGTCACAACTAAGTCACAATAAGCCACAAATATAAATGCAATCACTGTGGAGGCGCTTAGAACCACTGCGACAAATCCGGGACTTCAGACTGATTATTTGATGCCGCCGATTGATTCTGCACAAAAGAGAAGAGATTGCATGTGTGAGAGTTCAACTCCATTAATGTCGTGTCTCTGTTACCTTTAATTAGTTTTGAACGAAATCTCAAGTTTAATTATCACTGATAGAATTAGTAGTGCAAGTGTACAAGACTATACAGTAACCGATAGGAATAGTAATGCAAGAGTACTAGGCACTACAGTACTGATAGAATTAACATCACAAGAGTACTGGATGCTACAATACCGATAGAATTGGTGCTGCAGGAGTACTCGATGGTACAGTTGTTGAATAGAAGGGAATTCTTTGGCTTTGGTAGATGCCACAATAATTGAAGGATGGTACGCCTATCTGTCAAAGTTGCATTTCGTTCATCTGATAGTCAGCTGTGTTAGCTCTCATGTCACAATCGAAATCCTCTTCACTCTCTAGAATGTCAAATATTCAAAGGGAGCTGAACTGATTGAGCCAATAAGTCTAGTCCTTGTTTACTACTACGTTGCGTATTTCTTGCTGTACATGGCGTGCTAGTGAACAGTGAAGTCAACTTTCCATTTTGCGGTTGAGCTTGCTTGATGATAAACATATAGATTAGTAAATCTAACAGAAATCATTCTCTGCTGATTTTTTTTCTTTTGTGTAAATAAGCTATTTTCTCAATATAAATCTGAAGAAATAGGGGCCTCTGCCACTAATTTTGTCAATGCAATATATCACACTGCCGTGCCATCCTCATTTTCCATTGAATTGTCAAGCCTCGTCTTAATGACTTATCATCCTACACTCCATGTCTCAACAAATCCTCTCCAGGATGTCAAAATATTCAAAGGGAGCTGAACTGATTGAACCAATCAGTCAGGCCCTATTTAGTGAGTTTTTATTTAGTGCAAAAGCAAGTTAACTGAGAGTTGGGAGCTATCAAAAATTTGTAATGTTAATTAGTGAGTTTTTATTTAGTGCAAAAGCAACATCCATCTAATATCTTGGCATAAAAAATAATAATAAATAGATCTAACATAAGGTGTCAAGTGACTCACAGGAGTAGTTGTGGGTGGCTGAGATGGAGGGAATAGCACCGGTGGCGGTGGCAAAGTTTGACCCATACTCGATGCAAAATTCTGCATGTATTGGAACATTTGATCCATCCTCAACCGATTTTCTTCCTCTATCCTCTGCATCGTCCGCCGTTGTTCTTCCTCCATGTTCTGCCGCTCGGCCACCACCCTCTGCTGAATCATGTCCTCCATCCTCGTCTCCATCTCCTCTCGTTGCTTCGTTTCTACTTCTACCCGGGCCTATAACATTTCATCCCAATGTTACAATGCAAAGCTAAAGTACGTAACAATCAACGAACGATGAATAAAACAGAAATAACCTGGAGAGCCTCCATCTGTAACTGTGTAGCGGTTGGCCGTGGGCGTATCGCCGGGCTCGAGCTCGTGCTCCTTGCTCGGATCTGGGAGAGAGTGGGAGTAGAGGTCGTGTTGATTGTAATGTCGTCAATCCAGTACCGGCCATGCTTCTTGCCTCCTCCCACCCTTATCATGATTTCTCCATCAAGATCCTGGGTGCTCGGATCGAACTGTGGCCCATGAACCTGCCTTGCCATCGCTGTGTACTCACTGACGCGGCTGTGGATGTTGGGATCGTTGTACGCCTCGGGCGGGTCCTCCGGATTGAAGTCGATGTTTGCCATTGCCTTGCCCTTTTTGGACAGAACCCATGCCTTGAACTGGGAGCAAGGCTGGCCATCATGTGACGATGACTGCGGCAAAAATGCAAAATGATTAGAAATTATGCAGAATTGAGTGTTAGAATAAAGAAATGAATTCGCGTACCCATTTTTCCTTGTATTCATCGAGGCTCAGGCTGCCTTGATGATGTGATGCACGTGGAATCAGCAAACGCCGGTCCCGGCAAGCGGTGTGCGTCTCCACCCACCTAGGCTCCAACCACTTGTCCACCATGTATTCCCAGCATTGGGTATGCTGGGCGCACCAGTACAGAGGCACCTACGTGATCAAGTGTATGACATATGAAAAAAAATGAAATTAAGCGTAATTAATCTCATAAAAAGTAAGTATTAATGTTCTATATTTACCTGCAAGAATTGTTCCCGGGTCAGGTTCATTGTTCTTGCCTCTTCTTTTTTAACCTTCATCCCTCTGTGTTGAGCATAGTAGTCGATGATGGCCTGGACGTGCACCTCGTAGTGCATGTCCTTCACGAGCTTCTTGGTGGCTTCTTCAGAGATGGAGGCCGCCTTGGCCTCGTACCCCTCCTGGCATCTGTAGAAGTCCTGCATATAGACGCGATGTATACAGTCATTACTTCAAGAATATCCAGTGAATGTGATGTATTGAGCAATGTAGTGCGAGGAATACTTACCCACAGCTCGCTCTTCGCCCGCTCTGCCTTGTTGGGGAATACCCTGCCGTCACGATCAGCGGCGTCGAGGGCGGTGACGTAGTGGTCCCACGTGTAGGCCGGCTATAGCTCTTCGCGGAATTGCACTAAGCTAGGGAAGTGTAGCCTGCACAAAAGGCCAAGGATGCCGTTGACCTTGCGGTTGTGATCACCCCCACTGACCTTAATCCAACCTCTGCCCAAGTGATTAAGATAAATTATTAGTTTCCATTGTAATTTTCAACATATCAAACGAAAAATTATTGAGAACGTCTAAAGTTACTTACTTTTTTCTAGAGGGTCGAATCATCGGGCGCCTCTCAAGAGGTATCGGTCGCCTCAGGAGGGTCGAGAGACCTCGCAACCAGACCTGGGAACCCACTGCCTCCTCCACCTGCTCATGCTCCTCCTGTACCTCCTCCTCGTCACCAGAGGTGTGCGCGGAAGGTACCTCCTCCTCGTCACCAGAGGCGTGGGCGGAAGGTACCTCCTCAGATGATGATGAGGGAGCTATAGGCGATGGGGGCCTCGCCCCTTTACCTTTCCCTCCACCCTTGCCTCGACCCCTCCCTGAAGCTGACCCTGAAGCTCCGATCTTTTCGTAAAGCACCGCGATCTTCCTCGTACCTCCCACCATTGTTCAATCACCTGCAATTAAAAAGAGTAAACCAATCAGCACAGATAAACAAAACATACTTAGAAAGATATGATAAATAATAAATAAATTAGTACGGCTCATACATGTATTAGAAATAATCTTCATGATCAGGATTAGCTGGATCATAAGTCTCATCATCACTATCACATGTGTCGATATAATCATCATGATCGGTAATGTCGTCATCACTGTCATTGCCTAAATGTAATTGCTGAAGTAATTCTAAGTCCTTCACATTCTGAACCTCGTCTCCAGCGTCCTCGTCAGCAACCCTTTCATTGTCTACTTCCATTCCGATCGCTTCGGTTAAGTCTATCTCAAAACTCCCTTTGAGCCCATCTTCTTGGAAGAACTCTCCATCATATGTGTTGGGGTCTATGTTGTAATCTTCATTGTTTGGTATAGGTAGTTTACCGTGTGGCGATACCTGGTACACAACATCCCAACCCTTAAGACGGTCGTCGGTTTGGCACGGGTATGAGAGATAATAAACTTGCGTAGCCTGTTGAGCCACAATATAGACATCGTCTCCTGGTAAGACGGATGATTGTCGAATTTTGACTAGCCCAAGATTAGGGGTCCATCTCACTACTGATGGATCAAACCAATGGCATTTGAATATGACTGGATTAAGAGGTTTGCAACCATGAAACATGAGTTCATATATTTCTTCAATTCTTCCATAGTACTCAACCCCATCAAAGCCTAGCGTAAAAACTCTGGTATTTGTGGTTCTTCGACTGGGCCGACTCTGCCCGTGGCTTGTTGTGTGAAACGATAGCCATTCACATCATAACTGGTAAACGACTTGACCCTATAGGCACAGCCATCGGCAACCTGTCTCAACTCGGCACTCATAGACGCATCAGTTTGGCCCGGCAAGTTCAAGCAGGGTGTTCGTTATATTATTTGCATGTACGAGCAACTTGTAATATCAAACTAAGTACGAGCTAAATTGGACTGTACCTTCTATTTGAACCAAGAAATGAAATCGGACATTCCATTTCCCGCACCCTCTCTGAGAAGGGTCTCAGCTTCCTGCGGGGTAGGTTCCCTTGATTCACGCCAGAATTGACGATGAAATTCCCTGTACCAACGAGAAACATGGGAGTTGGACACATTATAGTGACTACTTGAGAACAAGTTTGTTGAGAACTTATAGCATGTATGGCTCCACTTCGGATAGGTTGGTCAACACATACAACATGATAGTGCGCCACTCTTCATGTTTCAAGGTCTTGTGGGTCGCACCACTTGCACTTCAGTGTTGCCCTCAAAAAATGCTAAGGCTTGATTCATCTTCGCTGGCATTGTAACGAGAGGGTGGATTATGCACGCTAGAAAGGTTGTCAGCATAGTATTTTGTTGTAAAGTTTGACACCTCCTCCAGAATGTATGCCTCTGCAATGGATGCTTCAAGTTTACATTTATTTTTACATTTAGTTCGAAGAACCTTTTGACATCTCTCAATTAAATAGCACCAACGGCGCTGCATAGGCCCCCCTATTCGTGCTTCATACGGGAGGTGCAGAATCATATGCTGCATCAGATTGAAGAAGCCAGGTGGAAAAATCTTCTCCAACTTACAGAGCAACACATGCGCCATTCTTTCCATTTCTGCAACCACGGTACGAGATAACTCTTTGGCACATAGCTGGCGAAAGAAATTGCTCAACTCCGCTCACCTGCCAGACATGCTTAGGGACATAGCCTCGAACCATCACCGGAAGTAGGCGCTCAAGCCATATGTGGTAATCATGACTCTTGAGCCCATTGATTAGCATAGTAGCTAGGTTCACTCCCCTCTTCAGATTCACTGCATACCCATTAGGGAACATTAACGTTTGGAACCATTCTAGTACCTCCCTCCTTTGGGCCCTCGTTAGGACGAAATCGGCCTTAGGCTTTCTCCACGACTTGTCGGCTCTGGGAGGCGCCATGTTCAGCTTTGGTCTGTCCTATAACCTCGCTTGATCCACTCTAGCCTTAACATTATCCTTTGTCTTATCAGAAATGTTCATGATTATACCAAAAATTGCCTCGGCGATATTCTTTTCAGTGTGCATTACATCAATGTTATGTGGAAGAAGAAGATCATCAAAATAGGGGAGGTTCCACAAGCACGACTTCTGAGTCCAGGCATGTTGCTCGCCATATCCCACAAAACCACCTTCACGTCTAACTGAGCACGAACCGTGGCTCCTGTCATCATCTACGGTGCAAGGTCTTTAACTACGACATCTTTCGTAAAGTTCTTGATGTCTAGTCTGAATGGATGGTCAGGAGGGAGGAATTGTCGATGTTTGTCGAACGAAGAATACTTGCCACCCTTCGTCAACCAAATGAACATCAGAGAAGCCTTGCATACCAGGCATGGGAACCTCCCGTGAACACACCAGCAGCAGAAAATCCTATATGCCGGCAAGTCTTGCAGGGAGTACTGGTACCAAACATGCATCTTGAAGTTTGTCTTTGTAGCTCGGTCGTATGTCCATACCCCTTTCTCCCAAGCACGGACCAAATCATCAATCAGAGGCTCCATGTACACACTCATATTATTCTCCGGGTGTTCTAGAATTATCAACGACAAGAATATGTTCTGTCGTTGAAAGAGGACGCCAGGGGGGAGATTGAGGGGGATAACGAACATGGCCAATAGGTGTACGGGGCAGACGCCATTCCATAAGGATTAAACCCATCTGTTGCCAGCGCAACACGTACATTACGAGCCTTTAGAGCTTTCTCACAATGAATCTCATCAAACCTTGTCCAGGCTTCACCATCGGATGGGTGTACCATCTTCTCAGGATTGTATTGACGTCCGTTTTTGTGCCATGTCATCTGTTTTGCGGATTCCTCAGTCATGTAAAGCCGTTGAATCCTCGGTATGAAAGGAAGGTACCATAGGATCTTCACGGGGATTGCGAGCTACCTCTTCTGACCATCACCAGAGTCTACCTCTAGGAACCTAGACGATTCGCACTTCACACAGTACTTTTCTTCTGCATACTCTTTCCTAAATAAGATGCACCCCTTCGGACAAGCATGTATCTGCTCGTATGGCATCTTAAGTGCACGAAGGAGTTTCTATGCCTCATACATGCTCTTTGGCAAGATGTGACCATCCGGGAGCAGGCTGCCAACAACTATGAGCATAACATCGAAGGTGTCTCGACTCAAGCTAAACTGGGACTTCACGGCCATTAGCCGTGCAATGGCATCCAGTTGAGAAACCTTGGAATACCCGTGAAGGAGTTGCTGTGCCGCAGACAACATGTCGTAATACGCCTTTGCGGTAGCCTCTGGCTCCTCCTCCCTACGTCCTTCATCGAAGTGTGCTTCATGATAGTCATTTAACATGTCTCCTACCTCGGCATCCTCATCATATTCCTCGATGTGTTGTCTCACGACCTCGTCTCTCCCACAATCGGCTTCACCATGGTAGATCCACCTGGTATAGTCTGCCGTAAATCCATTCTTGCAAAGATGTTTACCCATGACCAGCTTGGTTTGCCGACGCATGTTTGCACATTTGCTGCAGGGACACCAAGTGACACTAGCTCCTTTAACCCTTGCAAATGCCCGTTCTAAGAAAGCATCGGTCTTGTCAATCCATTCTTCGGTCCACGAACTCTAACTAAAGCGGCCCGTGTACATCCACTCACGGTCATCCATCCTCTAGCATATCAGCGAGTAATATAAAAAATCACGTTGCATCTACATGTTCCTATACTATCTAATAGGTGAAGATAGGTCCTAATCCCACCCAAGGATGTATAGATGGGGTTAGTTTCCATGCTCTACTCCTATCCGAGATAGAATTTCAGCAGCACCTCCCCGCTGTTCTCCAAATACACGTCCTAGAAGGGAGATTGTGTATCCGGAGAACAATAGGGAGATGCTGCCGAAACTCTATCACGGATCGGAGTAGAGCATGGAAACTAACCGCATCTACACATTCTCGGGCTGTCCAAAAAACGTGGACAATTGAAACAGATACGGTTATAGATATGCAAAGATCTGCATATTTCCAACCGTATCTCTTTCGAACGGGAGACGCCTAGCTAGGTTACGTGATATACGAACATGATATGGAAAGAAGGGTCTTTTATGCCTCACCTTGCTGTCCTGCAAAGTGACGAGTGGAGGACATTGCAATAGCCTCTCCTGCAATAAAAGGAACGTAGTAGTGTCAAATCCAAATTTCGGCAGCACCTCCCCTGCACGGGGAGGCTTCCAAAACCTACAATAAATAAAACGACACGATGGCCGACAACCACATCCACACCAAACAAACAGCACGATGGCCGACAACCACATGCACATCTTATACCTTGCAAAAACACGGCAACTCGAAGTTGTGGGGCGGCAGGAGGGCAAGGTGGAACCAGGCGGCAGGGCGGGGCAGCGAGCGGCGGCAAAAACCTACAAGTTGAGACACGTATATAGTCGGTGCATGTTTAGATTGCTAACATTTGCATGTGCACTATCTGTTACAGCTACAACGTATGCCATGATCATTAGTGGACTTATATGTATCATACAGTCCTCTATTTGTCTTAGTAATTCTAGCTAGAAGAAGTGGCTAGACAGTAAGCCTCCCGGCAGGCACCGGTCATGTTGCCATGAGATTTCATTCTCTCAAAAACGGATTAATTTACTAATTTCAAACTTGCTTTGAGATTTTATTCAGTGAAAATGGATTAATTTACTTATTTCATGTTTGCCATAAACTATGAAGCCTCACAGCAGGCGTGGGTCCCTAGTGGTACTGTTCATGTAGCTAGGACATTTCATTCTATCAAAATGTATCAGTTTACTTAAGTTACACTCTTATAATTGTCTTAGTAATTCTAACTAGGAGTTAAATATGTTCTATTGTCTTAGTAATTCTAACTAGGAGTTAAATATATGTCTTGATTGCCTGTGTGCCAACTTTTGTTCTATTAACTTTCCATGGCTCCACTCATAATTCGTTTCATTCACTAGGCATTCCAAGTTTGCTTAGGTTTAACTAATGGTACTGTAATTTCTCTAGCGGACCCTCTGAAAGCTACAGCTTTATTGTTGGAAGACTATGTACTAAATTTGTTTGCTTAATGCTCTATGACACTAAATATTCAGATTGCAAGATGTTGACTATGTACTAAATTGGTACTGTAAATCGCACAAATAAAAGAATGATTGGTACGGTAAATCACACAGAAAAAAGACAATGTACTAAATGTGCTTACGAAGAAAATCTTACCGGGCAGAAGGGATACTGCGGGGAGCCGGGGGCTGGGGGCGGGCCGCTCCAGCGGCGGGACGGGGTGCCCGGGGCGGGACGCGCCTGGGCAGGCGGCGCCGGGGGCGGGGCAGCGATGCCGCGCCGGTGGCGGGGCGCGGTGGGGCGGGGAGGCGGGGGGGGGGGTGGTGGCGGCGTGCGGTGCGGTGCGGTGCGGCGTGTGTGTGAAGGGCCGGGCGCGGCGGGGGGTGGCGGCATGCGGTGCGGTGGCGGGGCACGGTGGGGCGGGGAGGCGCCGGGGCGGCGTGCGGTGCGGCATGTTGTGTGCGCGAGGGTGGGGGCCGGGGGTGCGGGCCGCTGGGGGCATATGAAGGAGTATGCCGAGTGCCAAGATTGGCGGCACTCGACAAAGTATATATATGTCGAGTGCCAAGATCTGGGGCACTCGGCATTGTTTTTTTTATTTTCATTACGGCCCGATACTGTGCAGTGGGGCTGGGTCGACGAAGTTGCCGAGTGTCCCCTATATGACACTCGGCAACTATTCTTTTCACCGAGTGTCAGGTATACAACACTCGACAAAAAAGTTTATATTTCATGCTCCACCGTCCTCCTTCTTCATAGCGCGTTCTACTAAATTTGTTACGATGTAATTTAAAAATATCTTGTCAAATTCACTCAACAATGCATATTTGATTTTTCTACGAATATTAATCCATTATTTCATGCAGTTATAGCTCAAATTCAATTTATATCAATTAAAATTCTATAATTGCGATTAATAAATTAAAATTATCAAACGGATCCAAAAAATTACCAAAATTTGACGTGAACCAATCTATGTTGTCTATTGCCTATACAAAAAGTTTTGAAGTCAAACCCCAATTCGACCGTCACTTTGACTCCAAATCTTACCGAATCCTTCTCAATGCTATGATTCTTCTTCGGAGATGCTTCGGTTTGTAAAGGTCGTACGTGACAAATTGTGCGAAACCTTCTTAATTTTTTTCCACAGTCTCCACGTATGATATCATGAGATCTTGACAAATCTTGTCATTTTCAGACTTCGTTTGCTTTTTTTAGAATTTAAAAACCATTCGGCCACACGTTCGTAGTCGTGTTTCCTGAACAAAATATTCAAAAAATCTTTTCATTTCCGGAGTAAGGCCCCAAAATGGACTCAATAACATGAATATAATTTCTCCACTCAATTTATTCCATTATTTGAATCACTTGCAATTCAAATTTGACTTAAATCAAAAAATTCCTCTAAATGCAATAAATTAATTAAATATAGCAAACAGATCGAGAAATATACCAAATTTTAACATGTAGTACCACATGCTGTATGTGGAGAGTAGAAAAAGTTTGAGGGGTAGGAGAGGAAAAAATAATTATTTTGCCGAGTGTCTTTAAAAAACACTCAGCAAAAACATTACTTTGCCTAGTGTAAAAAAAACACTCGGCAAAAATATCAGTTTGCTGAGTATCAGACAAAAACACACAGCATACCCTATCTTTGCCGAGTGTCGCTAATGGACACTCGGCAAAGTTCTAACGGCAGGGCGGCGCACCCAACGACCGTCACATGGCCGCCGCACGCCCAGCGCACGTGACTCCACTTTGCCGAGTGTCCCTGTTTGCCGAGCGTTTTGTTGTAGGTTGCCGAGTGTTTTTTATTAGGCACTCGGCAAAGTTGGGTTTTACCAAGTGCCGTATGTTTGCCGAGTGTTTCATTAAATACACTCGGTAACTAGGATATTTGCCGAGTGCCCGATGGAATGCACTCGGCAAACCCTCAGGCACTCGGCAATTTTACTGTTTCCGGTAGTGAGATGGAATCATTTCCTGACATGGTATGAAAATTAAAATACCCACCAACGCTGCCCTGTTGTCTAGTTGTTATATTTATTAGTAGAACAAAGTTAAATAGCTGTTGAAACGACACCTAACTTAAACAAATATGTACACCAGCAATCGCATTTCGTCATTTTCTATTCTCGGCATCATTACGTTTCTCACGAGGGAGAAAAGTAGCAAAGCGCAAGTGGGCAACTAACTTTGCAACTCACAACGTCAGGCCACCTACTAGATTTTTATGGACGTGGAATAAAAGCTAAATAAAACTGGTAATTCAGTTTACATACAAATTGCCAACCAAAATGCATAATTGAGAACAAATAATGTATATTGTACTCCCACGCTCCCACAACCCACTATAGATGGCCAAATAGGTCGCCCGGCCTTGCACAGCACGGGCTCGCAAAGGGCACAACACGATGGGAGTTGGACCAGCACGGCATGCCAGGCTCATCGGGCCGTGTGGTGCCCGCCCATGGGCTGCAGCTACGGCCCAGGCATGACCCTATAAGGTTCGGATAGTGTCATGCCAGCTCGTAGGCCCTGTCGTGCTCGTAACCACCGCACGCTGCTCCGCCCCAAGCATTGCTCCGCCGCGCGCTAGCCCTGCGAGCGAGTAGCCGTCGCACGGCTGTGCCTCCGCCCTATGTGTTGGCCGCCGCGGGCGAGCGTGGCTCCGTGTCCACCATGCGTGTCGGCCGGGGGAGCCTGCTGGGAGGGGAGCGCCGCCACGTGCACGTGGTAGCCGCGGGAGCCCGCCGGGAGGGGAGCGGTTGATGTGGGAGATCGGGGTTGGGGAGAGCAGGATGCGACATTAGGAAGCACCAGGAAAACGCAAGGGGGCGGAAGCCCCCATGGAAAATTCTCCTATTAGGGGAGGATGCGGAGAAGTTAGTCTCCACGGGGAATGAAATAAGGAGAAGACTCTCCCCGTCTGGCAACGTAGACACTCATAAGTCATAACACACGCACACTTACCCCCTATGAACGCACGAACACAAATCCTTCCCCTATGAGCATTTTCGAAGACTGGGCTGGCAAACTCTCGAGATTGACAAAGTCACCACAAGCGTCTCGTTATTGACGGGAACGTCGCCTACCACTGAAAGCACAGCGCCGTGAAATACTAGAATATTCGCTCCCACGAAGAGTCGAACCTAGGAGCTAAGATGCTACTAAGTCTCTTGTAACTACTAGGCTATAGGCTCTTTTGCATTGTTAATCTATTATTGAATTTGTAAGAATTAATAAGCTTAAGTGGGTACGGGAATCTCTATGGGGATTAATTTCCTGGTGGAGACGGGAACGAGGAAAAAATTATCCCTGATGATATTCGCGGGGACCGGGACGGAGAAATTATTCAAGATTGTGGGCCACATGGGCCGTGCCCCATCTATACAACCACCGCGCGGCATACTTAGCTGATCAACCGGCGGTGGTAGTGGTACGTACGAGGTCAGATCATCAGAAAGCAGCTAACTACAACAACAACCAACCAACCAACCTAGTCGCCTAGTGAGCCATGGCCGCCGCCGTAGCAGCAGGTAACGAAAGCGAGCTGCAGTCTGCTGCTGCTCTTCAGCCCGCACTCACCACCGCAGCCGCAGCCGCCGATGCCCGGCCAGTGGCTACACTAGATCCGCGGCTCTTGATGGCTGCTCGCCGCGGCGACAGCAAGGCGCTCAAGGACCTGCTCCAGCTCAACGATGACGACGGCAACGACGACCAACAAGGTGAAGACACACGGGCGGACGACGAGGGGAGCGGGACACCCACCACCGATTCTGCAGCGTCCACGACCACGTCCGTGGAAGCGGCACCATCGATATCACCGCTGGACCACATAGTGGATGTGGATCCACGGCGTCCTGACGCTGTTGCTGCGCATCTGCCGCCACCACCGCCGGTCCCGGTCCTCGATGAGGATGGGGTGACCACCGAGAAGGGCTCGCTGTTGGTCCACAGCGAAATAGTGGAACAAGTCGTCGTCGAGCCACCGGCACCGCCTCCTCATGATGATGTTGCGCCGCCGGCGCGGCAGCCACCAGCGGCAGCACCCGCAGGATCGTTCCCAGCAGCAGTCCCGGTCCTCGATGAGGATGGTGTGACCATGGAGGGAGACTCCCTGCTGCACGTGGTTGCGGCATGCGGCGACACGCAGGAGTTCCTTGACTGCGTTGATGTTATCGTCCGCAACAAGGAGAAGAAGAGCGGTGCTGGTGGCAAGCACCGAGCACTGGAAGCGCCTAACAACAAGGGCGACACGCCCCTGCACTGCGCTGCCCGTGCTGGGAACGTCAACATGATGTCTTGCCTCGTCGATCTGCTGATCGAAGCCACCGCCGACGACGAGGCGGCGGTGAAGAAGTTCCTGAGAAGGAAGAATAGGTGTGGGGAGACCGCGCTGCACCAGGCAGTCCGCGCCGCCAGCAAGGCCGCCATCGACAAATTACTTTCCGTGGATCCGGAGCTGGCGTACAGCAGTAGCCGGGCCCGGGAGGAGGATGCTGGTGCTGGTGCTGCTTGCTCCCCGTTCTTCCTGGCCGTTTCATTATGGGGTGAGCATGATGAAATGGATATCGCACGTCATCTCTTCGTTAAAACAAGGCGTAGCATCAGAAGCGAGCTATCCTACTACTGCTCCGGACCAGATGGACGGAACGTCTTGCACGCGGCTGTTTCACGTGCTAGCGTGAAAACAGTTGTTCTCCTCTCGCAGCTGCTGACGGGTGCTGCTGCTGCCAGCGCCAGCGTGGAAATGGAAACACCACCTGGTCTGCTGCTACTGTCGCAGCTGGCCAGCCAGAGGGACAAGGAGAACGGGAGCACACCTCTTCACTTGGCTGCATCCCTCGGTGGCTTGCCGTCGAGGCGCTACTGGCAGACACTCCCGCTTATGCCATCCCTCGTGCTGAATGCTAACGTGGCCATGGCATATCAGCCGGACAAGACAGGTCTGTACCCTATACACGTCGCTGCAGGGAGTGGCAGCCTCCTTGTCGTGGAGATGCTGCTGAAGAGGTGCCCGGACTGCGCCACCCTGCGGGATGCCAAGGGAAGGACGCTCCTCCACGTCGCTGCAGAGAAGGGTTGCTACTACGTGGTCAGATATGTGTGCCGCCAGAGCCAGAAGCAGAGGCAGAGCCGCCGTGCCCGTCCGGGTTCAGCTGCTGCAGAAGCTGCAAGGCTAGCAGGTCTCTTGTCCTCGATCCTGAATGCTCAGGACATGAACGGGGACACTCCACTGCACCGCGCTGTCCATGCTGCCCAGCTTCTAGTCGTCCAACGCCTTATTGGGAACCAGCAGGTGCGCTTGGATGTACCCAATAATGTGGGCATGAGGCCTATTGATGTTTCATGGACCACCCTGCCACTACCGGCCTATTACGCATGGGTAAATAATTTAATTATATCTGTTAATAGTAATGATTGTTAATTTAGCTCCTTATTACTCATCATTATTATCTGTCTTGCGACTCTGCCTTCTGATGCATGCATGGCCATTTATTTGTTTGTTTTGTTATTTTCTGTTTTGCAGGATCCAAGATTAAGGGTACGAATGTTACTGTTACTATCAGGAGCTCCCTATGGTGAAAATAATCGGGGCGACCTGTTCCGCAAAAAATGCGTCCTCTCCAACCAAGACGAGGAGAAGAAGATGTCCGAGAATCTAACAGCTGCAGCACAAGTTCTAGCCCTTTTCTCCGTTCTCATTACAACCGTGACATTTGCATCAGCTTTTACGTTGCCCGGAGGCAGCCGATCAGCCGGCGACGGCACTGGTGGTGGTGTCGCCGGCACACCGGTGCTTGGCGGGCCCCGGAGGAGCTACGCTTTTGATGCGTTTATCCTCGCCGACGCCCTGGCGTTTGGCTTCTCTCTCTGGGCTACCTCCCTCCTGCTGGGAGCCGGGGTGCCTGCTGGGAGCCTACAGGGACGCTTCCGACTCATTAATCTTGCATACGGCTTGATGTGGCATTCTGGAAGGAGCCTGCTGGCTGCGTTTGGCCTGGGGCTCTTCGTGGTCCTGCTTCCAGTTGCCCGCTCCATTGCAATTGCGGTCGCTGTCTTGATGATTGCTCTTGCAGCTCAGATCCTTAAGGAATCCAAAGGCTTTTCTCTGGGTAACATTATTCCTATGATTGGAATTGGCAGAAGTCGACAAGTGTCACCACGCGACCTTGTGTTAGGCTCGATTCTTTTTGTCTTCAGAAAGTTCTGGCCCTACGTACTAATCTTTGGCTTCCCAGCAATTCGAAGGTGGCCAAGGTTTACCTTAAGTCCTTATTAATTCCTTAATAAATATATATACATGCATGATGCATCTATCGAGATGTCCACGTTCATGTGTGTGTGTGTGGCAGTGTGTGTGTACGCGTGCGCGCTTGTCGTCTGAGTGTGTTAATAAGCAGTGTAATATACCAAGCTGTTGCTTCCTAGCTACTGTATATGATCATTTCGGTACTGATTCTATTGTTTATATATTATTATATCCCATGTCTCGGTGCGATGCACAAATTAAACTCAGTTTTCCTATTGTTATGATTATAAATGCCGCATATTAGCATCATTACGTACATAATGATGTGATAAATGTTAATACTATTCTATATAAATCTGGTCACATTTTAGGATAGTTTGACTTGGAACCAGCGTAGATCCCTTATATTTCAGGACGATTAAAGTAGTCGTGCAACCGTGATTGTGGGAAAACTGAAGTAACAAATGAAACAAGCATGGACCCGGAAGTGACAAGGCACAACTACAATATAAACGCAGCTGTCGCGCGCACTTTGAAACATCACAATGGGCTTCCAGATGTCAACGGGGAATTCCTCGTCGGGGAGTGCCTCCCCATCCCCGTCCCCGTGGGGAAGAAAATCCCCCATTCCCATCCCCGTCGGGGAATTAGTTCTCGTGGGGATCCCCGTGGGCCACAGGTATTTTATCGTCATCTACAAAGTTTACACTTTAAACTTTATTTAAGTAGCACATATATGTTCTATAGCATTTTTGCTTAATAAAAATTTGTTTAAAACCCTAAGTGATATAACGGGACTATGAAATGTAACTTTCATTTCGCGTTTCCGTTGATCGTTTCGAGTTACGGAATTTGATCTACACACTATATCACATGCATTAACACATAACCATGATGCTCATGTAGTGTTTTAGTAAACGATTTACGGGTACGGGTGTTACAGGAGCTAGGGTTACAACATTGCTTATATATCACAGGTATTGGGCCTTGCCAGTATATGGACCTTTGGAATCGGGTCCCCGCGGGAAGCGGGAACGGGGGCCTGCATACCATCCCCGCCCCGTGATCTCCGACGGGGATAACTTCAGCCCCGTTTAATCCCCCGTGGGGGTAGAATTCATACCATCCCCGTTCCCTAATGGGTGAATTCCCCACGGAGATTCGGGGAACAGGGCCCGTTGACATCTATAAATGGGCGCCTAGGACAAGCTCACTAAAGAATGTGGACTTCCGTGCTAGGCAAGATCTTTCCATCAAGGTACTTTCTGGCAGCAGCTCGCATATCCACGTATTCTGACTCCCTACGGAAACAACGACCTACCTGCTTCTTCCTCGGATCTATAGTCAAAACCTTCCGGTCAGGAGCATTTTCCACTATATGTACCAGGAACTCAAGCTATCCCTTGACCGAATTAAACCCGGTAAGAAGCACGTTCCTTAGATACTTGCATGAACTGCCGGGAAGCCTCTGTAAAGTTCCCCATCCTGGACCTTCGAAGAAATCAAGAAGATCAAACTGCATACAACAATACAACAGTATGTATAATCAGCATATTTGCAATGAAGCTATATATGATCCCTAATTCCTATGTAAAAAAAAATGCATTCCCACTTCTGAGCTGTCAGTCTGTCACCATAGGTTCTGTATAATTTTTTTGTCCATTCAGTCTTTGTAAATGATGGAAGTATTTCATAAATGATGAAATCTCCACTAATTAAATGGCAGACAAAATCTTCAACTTAATCAGAGAAAATTAGTGCTATATGTCCACTAATTTCACACTTTGTAATTGCTTCTCACCCTTTCTAGCGGAACCACATAGAAATGAGACATGTTTTTGCAACTGTAAGTACAAATCTTAGGTAACCAACTAACAACTGGTGACAAGTTTATTATAAGCATAATAATCTAAATAATATAAAGTACACCAGCAGTCCTTAAAAGGTTTCCATAGTGTCACATGTGTGCAAACTCTCAGAATGCAGATTTGGGTCCCTAAACTTGTCAAGTATGCCACCTCAGATCCAAATCTCCATAATTAGCATATACTATCTGCCTATGTGTTATGCCAGCATAGATCCTGACAAGTTGGGCCCCTGTAGCAGCATAGTTCCCAAAAAAAGAATTAAACTATGTAGCCCATGCTGTTGCATGCTAGGCATCTGAATAGTAATTAGTTGGATTCTTATATGGGGCAAAATATAATATAGATAGTACTACACAAAACAAAAGTATAATCTGTGGTGAATTTACATAGTGTTGTAATAAAGAAATAGGAAAAAGGAAATCGCAAGGTAAAGTTACCGAAAAAATACATTTACAAGGGATCACGTCTATCAACACAGAAGGGTACTTACATGCACCTCCAGTTCCTCGATGAAAGGGAAAGCTCTCAGGAAAGATGCCAATGAGAGAATATTAGGAGTGCTTCTAGTATCAATTAAGAGCAACAACCGTAAAATTTTGAGCTGAGAAAAAATGCAAATTTTGTCCAGCAATAAGGGCGTCTGAAAGAAAGAAAGAAAACGGTTAGACAAAAACAAACTTCAAGAGGTACTAATAACGACTCTTAAGACTAGCGATGTGTTGCAAGAACATACCTCTAAAGGTAGATAAGTATCCAGAGTGAAATTTTTTACACATGTAAGAATGTTTGGAAGCACACAGTGATGGCATAGTTAAGAGTGGCACCATTCAGATGAACTTGTGCTGTCTCTAGTTGCTTAACTTGACCAAGGTCAATAGTTACTCGCGCTCCATGGTATACAAAAGTCTTCAGATTTTCTGCTTGTAACTCTATTTTCGTCATATTTCAATCCACGATACGTAAGTACATTAAATGGTCCAATGGTTTTTTCACCGTTAGCTCATCTTTCATGCAACATGTACTTAAGCTCAACCACGTCAGAGTAGAGCAACCAGCTAACATATCTTCAAGATTCTTTCTAGATACAGAAAATAATTGCAGATCAAGCTTCTTCAGATTTTGGAAACCCATAAACTGGGAACCTGGTTTTAAGGATACACAACTAAGCTGAAGATGTTGTAACCGTGATATGCTTGCACTGTCAAAAAGTTCAAAGGGGAAGATATACATATCCTCCTTACCAATGAATTCAGCTGGCAGTAAATCCAATGCTAGATTCTTTGTTAGAGACGGTCACCGCAGGGCCGCCAACGCCGCCGTCGCTAATTTTGGGATGGCCGAACGCACAGCGACGGGAACGGCCGACGATGCCAAAAATGCCCCCACGCAGGGGCGAGGGCACATCCGAGGATCTCCATAGGTGGGCCAGTTGTACGCCGCAGTGGTCTGGACTGTGTTGCCCGCCCTCGACACGCTGAGCAAAGCCGCCATGGCTCCTTCCTATCGTCCCACCGCTCCGAGTCGGACTGGGTGGGGGGTGGGGGGATTTAACTTTTTAAGTCATATCGAATCGTCAGGCTACAAAACTACCGTTTTTACTCACGTGGACCCTGCTCCCTTCCTATACTCTCGCCCCTCCCTGCTGTTGCCCCATGCACGCCGCCGCCGCCGGCACTCGGCGAACCGCTTCAACACCGCCTGGACTACTACGCCATGGCGAGCAGCATCGACATGGGAACCGCCACCGCATTCCGCCGTTCACCATGGCGTGCGCGGCTGGCATCGAGGAAGCCCTTGACGCAGCCCTCGTCACCGTCCCCTGTTGGGAGCGCGCGGTGCTCGGGACTCTCCGGCATGCCCGCGAACGAGCAGCACCTGCAACGAGGAGGCGGTGGTGGGCATGTGCGCGCGTGCGACCGTGGCTTCTGTGGCGGCGGCACGGTTTCAATCGCTGGACCTAGCCTGGGACCTGGAGTGCGGGCCCGCGCTCGACCGCGGACATGGCGGACACGGAGGATGCCGCGCCGCCGCATCGACCACCGCAATGAACTCGAGATCCCGCCGAGCTTCGTCCCCTAGGAGACGGAGGCAGACGCGAAGAGGGGAGGAACGCGAGGGGATGCTACGAGGAACGATGGCGTCGAGGCGACGACGGCTGCCGTCGGCCTGGCCTGCGACACGACGCGCAGGAGGTGCGTGTGCGCGGGGCCTCCGATTCTGTACCTGGTCGGGTCCGGGGGCACGACGGGCACCGCCGCGAGTCCCGCGCGCTGGCCATGCCGGAAGCTCCCGCAGTGGTCGAGGCCATCGTCGTGCTAGGAGAGGCGGCCACGAACTGTGATGGCGAACAGCGCGCTGCGGGCAGGGGGGAGAGGAAGAGGCACGGCGATGAGGAATAGCCACCCGCTTTGGCCCACTTCCTGCTGCCGCCGTTGGCAGGCCTGCCGTCCATCACGGGGCGGCGAGCCGACGACACGTCGGGCACGAGCCGTGGGACAGCAGCCAGGCGTCGATGCATGGGGCGTGGAACCCGCGCTCGCACCGTGGCAGCACGCCAAGACCAGCATGGTGGTCACGCACCGGGGCGCCTCCACGATCTCGGCTACGCGAGCGCACCTTCCGCAACGGCCTCATCGCGCTCTACCTCACACGGCGAGCGCGCGCGCGTGGTGGCCCTGTTCGACGCGTTCCTGGCCGGCGACGGCCTGGACGTGGTTTCCTAGATGGCCATGGTGACCGAGCACGCAAGGCTGGGCCTCGCCCGTGACTCTGTTCTTCGCGATGCTGGAGCTAGACGGCCGCGGCGGCTCTGTCGATACGGTGGCCGCCGCCGTGGGGGTCGCGGCCTGCACGAGGCGAGGAGCCTCGTGCTAGCCCGGGAGGTGCACGGCACGTCGCTGCGGTAGGCGTCGCGCTTGATGCCATGGTGTGGAATGCGCTCGATGCTGTGGCGGTGGTTCCGGAGGATGCCGGTGGCAACATCAGCGGCAGGGAGCAGACTGTGGTGGTGCTGGTTGGGCCCCCTAGGGAGGAGGAAGAGAGCACTAATGCTGACTTCGATCTGTGCTGGCGCAAGGGTTGCCGTGTCACATGAGTAAAAGTGTCATTTTTTTTTTTTTGTATCTGCTTTCTTTCTTCACTGACAAAATTATAGTGGCAACTGTTATGATGTTATCTGAGGAGGTGTCAATCATTATAATGGTAAAAAGTTAAATCTCCCAGGGATGGGGTGGGGGTGGATTTATGGGGAAATTTAAATTTTAGGTCGCCGTGTTCGGTTCCGGTGCGCTTTGGAAATTTTTAATATTTTTATTTAATTTCTTTTTTAAACGATAATGATAAGCCACGGTCATCCGTACGTAACTCCCGTGCCCGGACGTGGCTTCGTAGGAGCGGGCCCCAACTCACCATCTCTCTCAGAAACACAAAAACGAATCCCCACTCGCTCATCCTTATCCGCCCGGCGCTCGACGCAACAGCATGGCCGCTCATTCGTTCACGCCCATTCGCCCACCGCGTGCTCGTCGGTTGTCGCGCCGTGCCCCATCGCCGGGCGTGCAGTATGCCCGTCCCAGACACCTATGTGGCTTGCTCCCTCGCCGTCCGTCTGTCCATCTCCCATCGTCGCCGCGCACGCCGCTGACCCCGCCATGGCGCTAGGGCGCATATGTCGTGGTGCCTCAGGTCTTCCCCGGCCGAGCCAAGGGCACCCACGAGTGCGGGCGGTGCTAGTGGCGCTCGCGTGCCACGGCTCGTCGCCGGCTCCGACCCCGACGGTCGTAATCGACCGGCCCGACCTTTCTCTCCCCTTTGTTGCATATGTATGTTTCAAATGTTTCAGGCGTTTAAGATGTATGTTGTAAAAAGTAAATCAAGGGATGTTGCAAGTGTTTTCAGAGGTATGTTGCAATCATTTGTTCAAAAAATTTCATCTTCTTACAGACATATGTTGCAATCATTTTTTATCTGGATGTTGCATATGTTGCAAAAGTATGTTTTAATGTTTCAGTTGTTTTAATCTTATGTTGCAGCAAGTGGTTTCATGTTGTAAGCGTTTTATTTTGGATCTTTCATGTGTGTAAGGAAAATGGACCCTAGGCCCATTTACTTTGGATTTTGGTGTTTGATGACCAACACAACCAAATTAGACTAATAAATTTGCAAGTAATTGTTTTGTAGTTCAATAGGGTGCAAGACGTGACTTGGACAAAGGCGACGTGATGATCCGATGATCAACACCACAAGCAAGACCCTAGGAGCACAAGAGAAGACCCAAGATATCAAGCAAAGTTCAAGCACGAAGATAGGAACCAAGCCGGACGCAAGATCATAAAGAAACGAGCTCACAGAGGTGACCGGACGCTGGACCGGACGTTGGTAGCACAGTGACCGGACGCCCCGATCAAGAGGCTCGGCAGCAGCAGCGACTGGTGACTGGACGCCCCGATCAAGAGGCTCGGCAGCAGCAGCGACCGAACGCTGAACAGGCAAATCGACAGGATGCAGGACAACAGAGTCCGCTCAAGTACAGAGAGGTTCCAGAGCAGCGAAATTGCGACCGGACGCGTCCGGTGGCATGTGACCGGACGCTGGCAGCGTCCGATCAGTTCATCGCGGCTCCAACGGTCGGATGACCGGACGCGTCCGGTCAGGACGTAATCAACGTCCGGACAGTAGTAGAAAAGCGGGATTTCGCCCCCAACGGCTACTTTCTCAGTGGAGCTTATAAATACAACCCCCAACTGGCCAAATAAAGTGTGTGGAGCTGAGGAAACATACCAAGGGTGTTGATACACCATTTTAGTGATCTCCACTTGCATAGTGCTTAGTAATTCATTAGGTGATTAGCGTAGGTGCTTTACGAAGTGCTTAGGTTGATTAGACCATCGCTTATGCGCTTGCTCTAGGTTTAGGCCTAGTGTTTAGTGAGGTTTGCATACCTCTTACCACTCGGTGCTTGCGCGCACTATTGTTGTACATCGAAGGGGCTTGTAGTCTTGTAAGATCACACCAACCGTGTTTGTGGTGTGGCCGCCACCGTGTACCGGAGGGAACAAGGCCCGCGGCGTTTCGGCCGGAAGCTTGATAGTGAAGACGGCGGGGAGCATCTGAGAGAGGCATGCCGGAAGGCACGTCGGAGACCCACTTGCGCGTGGTGAAGGCCCAAGGCTATCCACGGAGTTACCTGACCGGGAGCTTGGCCCTTACGAGGGATTCTTTGCGAGGGGCTCCAACGAGGACTAGGGGGAAGCTTGCGCGCTTCTCGATACCTCGGTAAAAATACCAGAGTCATCGACGGGAGTTTGCATATCTCTACCTTGCTCTTTAGCTTCCGGATTTACATTGAATGTATTACTTCTTTTGCGGTAGAGATAGCAACACACTAGCAAAACCGTAGTTGCACAGTTAGATAGTTTATCTTTTGCATAGGTTTTGCTAAGGGTAGAAAAAGAGGCCATAGCTAAGAAGTAGAATTTTAAGTTGCCTAATTCACCCCCTCCTCTTAGGCGTCACGGTCCCCTACAAGTGGTATTAGAGCCGGTTGACTCAATTTGGACCTTTGGCTTAACCGCTGTTGAGCCGACGCTATTTAGAGTGGTTGGGATGGATACATCTAGGCCTCCGCACTTTGACGACACTAACTTCCCCTATTATAAAGCTAGAATGGCTTGCTACCTTGAGGCGATTGATTTGGGAGTTTGGAGAGTCACTCGTGACAGGATGAAACCCATTAAGAATCCCGATAAACCCACGAAGAGTGAAGAAAAGGACATTCATTTCAATGCTAGATCTAAAAATTATTTGTTTGAATCATTTCGTATGGATATGTTTAACCAAGTGTTCACTTTAAATACGGCACATGAAATTTGGTTAAAACTTCAAGAGCTCCATGACGGCACGTCGAATGTCCGTGAGCAAAAATATTGTCTAGCTAAACAAAATTATGATTCCTTTACAATGAATGATGATGAGCTTGTTCGTGATATGTATTCTCGTTTGAATCTAATTATCAATGAGCTCTATTCAATAGGACTAACAAAGCTAGATGATGCGGACATCATGAGGAAGATCATCTCTGTGCTACCATAAAAGAAATATGCAAGCATCATCACCATCCTTCACAATATGGAAGACTTGAGCACCATGACCCCGGGCATAGTCATTGGCAAGATAGTGGCATTTGAAATATCATGTAAGATGGGTCAAGAAGAAGCCTCTTCATCAAGCAAAGACAAAGCTCTCACATGTAGCGAGAAAAAGAAGATGAAGGGTAAGCAAGTTGAGACAAGCTCAAGCTCAAGCTCTTCAAGTGAAGATGAAGAAGAAGATGAGGATGATGATGATGATGATGATGATAAAGATTCAAGTGATGATGATCAATCTTCCTCCTCCACCTCCGACCTTGATGAAGAATCAATCAAACTTATCAACAAGGCGGAGAAGATGATCCAAAGGCTCAATGTCAAGGGTGTGCCCATCCAAATTTAAGATATCATCTTCACCAATCAAAGAAATGAGCAAAGAAAGAGAGGATGATATGGATGCGGCGAGTTGGAGCACTTTGTGGAAGTTTATCCAAACAAGCCCACACCCAAGACAAAGAAGAAGGCGTGCAAGAACCAAGCCCTCACATCAATAAAGGTCATGGGATGATTCTTCAAGTGAAAAAGAACACCATTACAAGAGGCGAGGGCGTAAGCACTCATCATCAAGCTCTTCTCGTATGTGCCTTATGGCATGAGGTAACGAAAGCTCATCCTCTAGTGAGAGTGATAGTGATAAAGAAATGCCTTCTTATGAAGAAATTGTGCAACAAAACCTTAATTATGCTAAAGTTTGGACTAGTCAACAAAAGAAGATCGAAAAATTAAAAAAAAAGCTAGATAGTTCACAAGAAGCATACAAAACTTTGCTTGAACAATATAAAAACTTTGCTAATCTCAATGTTGAACTATCCACTAAAATTGAGCAACTTGAGGCTAGTGCAACAACAAATGCATGCACAATCAATGATGAGCAACTTGTAAAGAAAAATGAAAAATTAAAAGAAAAGTTAGCTAGCTCACAAGATGCTTATAAAAGTTTGCTTACTAAAATATAAATCATATGCAAACATTGTGATGAGCTAACTAATAAAGTTGGTAATCTTGAAGCCGTTAGTACAAACCCCACCAAGGCATCTAAAAAGAAAAGTTCTATCTTTAACATGCCTAAAAGGGATGCCTCTACTTCTTGTAATGATTTATGTTTAGACTCATCTTTGTGCAACTAAGTTTGTGTTGAGAAAGTTGTTGTAGATACATGCACACAAGAGGTTGCAAAGGAGAATGAGCAACTCAAGCAAGAAGTAGCTCGCCTCACCAAGGACTTGACACAAGTAAAAGGCAAGGCGAAGTAAGCCCAACTTCATCAAGATAACACCGTTAAGGGAGTGAAGAAACTTGATGAAGGACAAACTATGGTTTGCTACTTATGCCACAAGAAAGGCCACAAGTCCTATGAGTGTAAGGTGAAGAATGGGGGAGGGGCAAAGAAGAAAGAGAAAAAACAAACAAGCAAGCTCTCCAACACCTACACCAACAAGGTGGACAAGAAGACCTCCACACCTTATCTCTTGAAGAAGAAGAAAATGACAAGGTGGTGGCCATCAAGGTGAACAAGCAAGTCAACAATGGGATCAAACGCTTTTGGGTGCCAAAGGAAATCATTTCCAATATGAAGAGCACCAAGAAGGTTTGGATCCCAAAAGAGAAGTGAGAAGTCCAATGGACATCGGGGAATTTGGAGACTTGGCAAAGTATGGGTGCATTTCATGGGGTGCATCATGATGGATAAGATTATTGCCAAGTGGGTTAGTGAATACTATGGACCCAAATTACCCTTCCCATGTTAGGTAACTAGATGTTATTAGTATCAATTTGCATTTCTTACAAGTGGTATTTCTTACAAATTAGTATCTTTAAGCAAGTAGTTACTTTTAATACCTATGTTTGCATTTGCATGCTTATATCTTTTGTCATGTATACACTAGGTAGATCTTATGGTAGGCTTGCTCGGTTTCATTCTTAACCTTTGAAGCAAACCTACATGGTTTAAAATTATTTAGGAGCACGGCACATAGCTTGTCTTTCGATTGTTCATTTAATATGTGCCAAAGTCCAAATTATAGATAATTTCTCCCGAATATCACCTTCGAAAATAACTCTCACATTCATGTGATGTCATCTTTCAAGTGGTATTTTTTATTCTAAAATCAATGTAAATGTTTCCTACAAGTAATCCATACTTGTGTGCACAAATTTAGGGGGAGGTTACTCTACAAGTTGGATGCTTTGAGACTAACACCTTCTCAAGCTTATCATGTGTGCAGTAGTCTCATTGCAAGAAAAATGAAGTCTCCGGAGTTAAGCATCAATACTTCAAATATCCACCACCAATTGCAAGTGGTAGAAATCAAGTTGATTTCCACATGTGGTATTTCTAAACCGATATCATCATGTTGATTTCATTTTGATATTTATATACTTTCTCCATGCATTATATAGAATAAATTTCCTTGAGCAAAAATTTACCAATTATGCATGTGCTTTGCCTTCTACCATATGTATGCATATATTTAGGGAGAGCTTAATCTATATAATATAAGAGTCAAAGTTTGTGACCCACTCCACTCCACATACAAAGGATCACAAAGTTTGACCCTCCCTTGTACTACTAATGTCTTCCTTTTCGGTGTTTGATTCTAAAGGAGGAGAATTTAGAGGACCAAAAGCAAGCATTAATTTATAGGACCAAAAGCTAGATCGTAATAATTTACAAGTGGCAATAGTCTACAAGTGGTGTCTACAAGTGGTAATGGTCTGAGAAAGGGAGGATAGTGGATTATGGATTGCCTATATAATGGGGAAAATTTGTAGGAATCAAGGCTTAAATCCATAATGCCATATGGGGACATTTGTAAGGACAAGATAAGTTTTTATGTGATATCTTTTAATCCTACAAGTAGTATCTTTTAGCATCATATAACCTTACCCCTTGCATTGCATCCTAGCAAATAGATAGTGTTTAAAATTTCAAAGTCTCATTATTTGCTTGCTTTGGTCGTGTTTTCATCAATCACGAAAAATGGGGAGATTGTAAGGAAAATGGACCTAGGCCCATTTACTTTGGATTTTGGTGTTTGGTGACTGTAAGGAAAATGGACCCTTAGCCCATTTACTTTGGATTTTGGTGTTTGATGATCAACACAACCAAATTGGACTAATGAAGTTGCAAGTGATTGTTTTATAGTTCAATAGGATGCAAGACGTGACTTGGACGAAGGCGACGTGATGATCCGATGATCAACACCATAAGCAAGACCCTAGAAGCACAAGAGAAGACGCAAGATATTAAGCAAAGTCCAAGCACGAAGATAGGAACCAACAAGATCGTGAAGAAACAAGCTCACAGAGGTGACCGGAGGCTGGTAGCACAGTGACCAGACGCTCCAATCAAGAGGCTCGACAGAAGCAGCGACCGGACGCTAAACAACAAGATCGACCGGACGTAGGACAACAGCGTCTGATCGAGTACAGAAAGGTTCCAGAGCAGCGAAATTGCGACCGGGCGCGTCCGGTGGCATGTGACTGGACGCTGGCAGCGTCCGATCAGTTGATCGCGGCTCTAACGGTCGGGATGACCGGACGCGTCCGATCAGGACGACCTGAGCGTTCGGTCAGTAGCTGAAAAGCGGGATTTCGTCCCCAACGGCTACTTTCTCAGTGTTGCTTATAAATACACCCCCACCGGCCAAATGAATCGTGTGGAGCTAAGGAAACATATCAAGGGTGTTGATACACCATTTTAGTGATCTCCACTTACATAGTGCTTAGTGATTCATTAGGTGATTAGCGTAGGTGCTTTGTGAAGTGCTTAGGTTGATTAGACCACGGCTTATGCGCTTGCTCTAGGTTTAGGCCTAATGTTTAGTGAGGTTTGCATACCTCTTACCACTAAGTGCTTGCGCGCACCATTGTTGTACATCGGAGGGGCTTGTTGTCTTGCGAGATCACACCAACCACGTTTATGGTGTGGCCGCCACCGTGTACCGGAGGGAACAAGGCCCGCGGCGTTTTGGCCAGAAGCTTGATAGTGAAGATGGCGGGGAGCATCCAGGAGAGGCTTGCCGAAAGGCACGTCGGAGACCCACTTGCACGTGGAGAAGGCCGGAGGCTATCCACGGAGTTACCCGACCGGGAGCTTGGCCCTTGCGAGGGATTCCTTGCGAGGGGCTCCAACGAGGACTAGGGAGAAGCTTGCGCGCTTCTCGATACCTCGGTAAAAATACTAGAGTCGTCGATGGGAGTTTTCATATCTCTACCTTGCTCTTTAGCTTCCGCATTTACATTGAATGTATTACTTCTTTTGCGGTAGAGATAGCAACACACTAGCAAAACCGTAGTTGCACAGTTAGATAGTTTATCTTTTGCATAGGTTTTGCTAAGGATAGAAAAAGAGGCCATAGCTAAGAAGTAGAATTTTAAGTTGCCTAATTCAACCCTCCTCTTAGGCGTCACGGTCCCCTACACATATGTATGTTTCACGTGTTTCAGACGTTTAAGATGTATGTTGTAAAAAGTAAATCAAGGGATGTTGCAAGTGTTTTCAGAGGTATGTTGCAATCATTTGTTCAAAATGTTTCATCTGTTTCCAGACGTATGTTGTAATCATTTTTATCTGGATGTTGCATATGTTGCAAAAGTATGTTTTAATATTTCAGTTGTTTTAATTTTATGTTGTAGCAAGCGGTTTCATGTTGTAAGCGTTTTATTTTGGATCTTTCATGTGCTTCACACACGTGTTGTAAGAGCATATTCCAAATGTTTCATCTGTTTTCAGTCTTATGTTGCATTCAAGTTGCAAGCGTTTTATGTTGTTCGGCGGGGGGCGAGCCGGGGGCTGGCGGACGGGGCACGCAGCGCGCTGGTGGGCTGACGGACGAGGGCGCTGGGGCCGGTGAATGGGAGGTGCTGCAAGTCCAGGCGCGCTGGGGGCATGCTCGTCCTCAGCCACTCATCTCGGCTCGCATGTGTCGCCCGCGCGGAGAGTCAGAGAGAGAGGAGAGGGTCAGGGGAAGGAGCGGCGAGCGCAGAGATGAGGGCAGAGCGTACTTGTGGGCAGGGCGAAGGCGAACGGGGGCGGGTTGCCCGAGCGTCCGGACGTTTGGGCGCTAGCCATGCCCATTCAAATATCATCCAACTCCATCTAATTGCTGCAAGTGATGGGACTTTCAAAGCATGGTTGGAGCCGGGAAGTTAATTTTTTGAATTTTAAGGGGGGCAGCAGTGTTAAATTTTCAAAATTTATTTGAAATTTATTTGAAAATCTACTCGGCCCCCTGTTTCGAAGCCACCTTTCTTCTTTATTTATAACATGTAGCTTGTATATATGCATAAGCAACAGCAAACTCAACAACAGCTGGGCCTAAATGACCTTGCAGGCTAGCTGATTTCACACAAATTCACATGGACATCAGCCACCATCTTCATGCATCGTCACAAGAAGATAATTGGATGGAGTAGCAGTCTAGCAGACCACCAGTTAAGAGTTTTTTTACCGGTGTGCCATTATAAAAGTTTGTAATGACCTATAAGTTGCTAAAAAGTTCGAGCGTTCATAAGTGCCTCTGGTCGAAACTTTTTGCCGCGCCACACCATTCGGTCCAGTTTTACATCTAACACTGTCAAACTGTAGTAGAAAAAGGCTAAAATGCCCTACCCTCGCTGACCAAATGCCATCTAATGGAAGCAGCTGTGATGTGCAAAGTTTAACAGAGGTTTTCGGGAAGATTCACAAGACACGTGATATAATGATATGATAAGATAGAAAGGAGGGCTAAACTGCAAAGAGACCTTCTGCCGATTGTGCACGCGTGCAGGAGAGGGGATGCTCCGACCCAGTAGGCTCGCCTCCGGCGGCCGGCGGTGCTCCGGCGTCCAGAGCACACTCGACGCGGAACTCGGCGGTGAGGGAGCTCCTGGCGCGCTCGGCCTCGGCGTCCCAGGCACGGAGGTCCGACTCCAACTTGCGGCGGTGTCCCCGAGGTGGAGCTGCGCACCAGGGCGCGGCGGTGATTGGTGAGTAGCATGTCCACGGTGACCTCCGGCGTCACCTCCCCCGCGCCCCACAGGCTGCCAGACCACTCCCCCTCCCGCTCTCGCCCCCGCCGCTGCCTTCTTCTCAGGGCGGCTGCTCTCCTAGGTTGGCTCCGTCCGCTCCTCTCCCAGGCTAGCTCCGTCCTGCTCCTCCCCAAGGCTATCGTCCTCAGCCACGGACACTAGACGCCTCGAGCGCGTCGGGTTGCTCTCACCGCCGGCTACTCCTCTCCTGCCGGCTGCAACTTCCCCCGTCCTCGTGTCATGTGGCGTTCGCGCGCACGAGCTCTGCCTCATCTCGCGTTGCTCTCGCCGGACCGGCTGTGCCGCTGAGGCAGACGGGTCGCTAATAGCTTGAGGAGAAAGGAAGGAGTTGGGGTCGCTGGACGGCTTGGCCCCACCAGACAGAGAAAGAAAGGTGTTGGGGTCGCTCTAACAGCTTAGCCCCGCTAGAAAGAGAGAGAAAAGCAAGAGGATAGAGTTACGAGAGAATTGTATTTTGGACATCTTTACTTGCTAAGCCCGCATGTTAGGGCTGTCATCTGTCAAACGGTGAAAACGCGAAAAAAAGTTTTTTTGACTGCACGAACTTTTTAATGACGTGTAGGTCACTAGGGCAGTTTCAATGAAAAAAACTAGTAATTTCTATAACATAGAATACCGCACTAAAAAAAATACTGTTTTCAATCCATGTTTCTATAAGTAATAATTATTTTTTCTTTCTCTCTCCCAACTCTATCTTCTTCCTCCAATGGGAGTGCGGCACGAGCCCCCTAGAAACTGGTGGTTTCTCCCCAATGGCGATTTCATGGTTTCTTGGTGCATTGGGTCAAGAGAAGACCTGATTTCTTCATGAGGAAACCATTTCTAAGATTTTTTTCTCTCTTTCTTTATTAATTACGTTGCCATATCAGCGTTTTACCTACGTGGCAAGTCATTTAACGAGGATAGAAACCATCATCAATACATCCTTGGGACTGCCCTTATGTAAACTTTTATAATGGCACACAGCTAACAGACTCACCAATTAAGCTCAGCTTGCTCGCTCGTTATTGTGTTCATTCGTCAGACTTCATACTACTACTTGCTTGCATTGGACCTGGACTACAAGTGTATATATGAGCAGCGCTACAAGTTGTACGAGGCAGCTAGCTGGTGATCCACATCCACATAGACTCCTTGGTCCTTGCATCAACCGTACCGCAGATGACTTGAGCTGCTAGTTGCCGCCGCCGGGGACGTCGTAGGCGCACTGCTGCACGGTGACCTGGTCGATGGGCAGCGTGTCGGTCGGGAACGGGCAGGCGCCGTCGTGCGCGCCCTGGAGCGGCTCGCACGGCGCGGGGCTGACGTTAACCGACACGCCCTCGACGTCGGCGCACGTCCAGGGGTACTTCCTGGACTTGGACAGCTCGGCGGTGACGTTGGCGACGCAGATGCCCCGGAACGGCGCGCCCTGGATGCCCTCGAGCCGCGCCGCCTCCTTGTACACCCCCGTGGCCACCACGTCCTGGTAGCTGATGTTGTCCACCACGGGGATGGCGTTGGGGTCGTACTTGTCGTCCGGGTGGGACTTGTAGTTGCCCGTCATCCAGAACACCCACTTCATGGTGGTGAGCGTCATCCGCCGCACGAACACGTCCTTCACGTACGCGCCACGGCCCACGGCGGTCTTGATGCGCACGCCGGACTCGGAGTTGATCGCCGTGATGTCCTCCGCGCGCACGTCCTGGATGCCGCCCGACATCTCGCTGCCCAGCGCGATCACCGCGCTCGTCGGGGACACGCACGTCAGGCCGACGGATCACGATGTGCTGGCTCGGCATCCCGTACGAGATGCCGTACTCGTCCCAACCGCTCTTGATCGCCACGCAGTCGTCGCCGGACACGATGTAGCAGTCCTCGATCCGGACGTGCGAGCAAGAGTCTGCATCGATTCGTACCATGTCAGGCCATGTCCATGTGTGTGACAGGCATCATCAATTTCTGTTTAGTTTTGCTTTCTACTTCTACTATAATTTCTAACTGAATCAGCAGCTTCTGCATCCTTCAATGAAGGAGCATATACCATACCAGGGTTGATGCCGTCAGTGTTGGGCGAGTTCGTCGGCGCCAGGATGGTGATGCCTTGCACCACGATGTTGCTGCGTTATAACAGTTTTATAGGAGTGAGTGAGCAATGATGTCAGAAGTCAGCACATAAGCATGCTGTCCAAATCATTTCTGACTTCAGGTGCTTGTACAAAGTTTACTAGTTAGTTCCTGACAGACGAGATGAAAGCCTTCTCACACAAGCAAATCACCAACCTGCTGTAGACCGGATGGATGTTCCACGCCGGCGAGTTGAGCAGCGTCAGGTTGGAGATGTAGATGGTGTCCGAGTGCATCAGCTCGATCAGGTACCCGCGCGTGTACTTCAGCTGGTTCTTGTGGAATTTCGACCACCACATCGCACCCTGTCCATCGATTGTGCCGTTGTTACCTGAAACATGAAATCGCATCGTTTGGACATCACAGCCACAGTCAAGTCAGATATGTTGTGCTACATCGATTGTGTCTTGATATGGAAAAAAGGAACACATTTTTTAGCATGAAGGATGAGGAAAGCATTTCCATATGCTCTTTTAGTTATCCAGTGCTTAGGTCAGGCTCTGAACATTTATTTCTTCAGACAAACCGAATTCTGAATATGAACACCTTTCAGCCTGAACACTGAACATCTTTCAGGATCTAGTTTAGTCATTGTCTGTCGTCTGGTGAATGGTGACAACTTTGACAACGTTTTTTGGGATGAGGGGTCAGGAAAGCATATGCAGGTTTAGCTATCCGATGCTCCAGTTAGGCTCTGAATATTTGTTTCTTATTATGAGAAAAAAGAAACTGAAGATATGAACAACATCTTTCATTCAGTCTGAACACTGAACATTTCTGACCACTCACCAGTAATGACTACATCGGTCAGGTTTGATCCACCGATGAGGCTAGCGAATCTTCCTCCAATTTTATCCCTCCCTCTTCCATACGAAGGCAGGGGATCAATGATCGGCCATTCGTTTATGTCCTGCACCACCAAACTTGCTTTGTTATCAAAATGTAGAACTGAAAAAACAAAATATCTGAATACGCGTGTACTATTATGTATTGAATCATTAAATCAAGATTTTTTTTCTTCTGATACTAGCATCAAGAATAACGGTTAGTCAGTGCTGTAGAAAGTAGTATATACAGTATATACAAGTAAGTAAATCAAGATGTTCTCATTCATTTCTAGAATTGTTTGTTGTCTGGTGACAACTTTGTGCAACTAGCAAATGATGTGCCCAGGACACCGCAGCATATCTAAACTGATAAAAAAAATTGAAATATTTGAGATGACCAAATCGTTTTAGCCAGGCACCACATGTACCAATATTGAAATATTTGGCACATCGGTTTTGTCATATCCGGTCAGTTATCAGTCATAATCAAAACCGAATTCGTAGTCGGACCTGGGAGGCGAGGATGACGGCGTCGCTGTGGAGGAAGAGGGTGAAGTGGCTGGTGAGGTTGAATGGCCCCGTGAGCCACTTCCCGGCGGGCACGTACAGCATGGCGCCGCCGCCGTCCTCGCCGGAGTACTGCGACAGGTGGTCCACCGCGGAGCGGAACGCCGCGGTGTTGGAGGTGGTGCCGTCGCCGACGCCGCCGAAGTCCGCGAGCGACGCCGTGTGCGCCCGGCAGGCCGGCGCTAGGTACATGCTCTGCCCGGTGCCGTGCGCCGGGGAGGGCGCGTGGTGGCGCCCCGACACCGCCGCCGACGCGGCGAGGACGAGGAGGCATAGCGAGCGCAGAATCTGTTCCAGGAAACAGGAGGCCGTCAGTGTGTGTGCTTCAGAAATTGTCTGCTACATACATACATGAGCTGATCTGGATTGCTGGACTGGGTAGAATTCGATTTGGGGGAAAAAAACATTGATCTTTTGATTGAAAATTCTCGGAAAATATGTGCAAAATCTTTTTGGGGAAACGAGAAGTAGAGCGAAAATCTTTGGTTGTGCATGCGAAAGTAGCAGCATATCTTGTTGGCAGGCAATCCGAGAGAGATTGCTGCAGTGCAGTGCAGTACCTAACCTAACCCACATTTGTGAGGCAAAAAGACGGCACTTTTCAGTGCGCCATTTCAGCACCTCCATGTGCAACTTGCGACCGACGAGGACACATAATGACCGGAAGAAGAAGAACGCAGAACTAAAAAGGCGTGAAAGAGCGGAACAGAGAGGATGCTCCGCACTTGCAACTTTCAACAGCTGGGAGATGGGATTTGCAGGACATGAGGAGTAATGAAGAGCAGAACCGTGCAGCTAACGCAGGAAGAAGAAGAAACGCGCACGCGGCCGCCGCGACTTCGCTGCAATGAATGAATGCGATGTGATAGCAGAGGAGAGGACGGAGGCGGTGAGTTCGTACATGGAGGAGCGGCGGCGCGTTGAGGTCGAGCGTTCGCAGCGCCATTGCTGCCGTTGCTGTGCTGCTCTGCTGGTGCTGGTAACCGCAGTAGGCTTGGAGTGACTCACTCACTCGTGAGATCACGGGATGATGGAGTGGATTGGATGGTAGTGGCAGGACGAGCGGCAGCCAATTTATAGGAGTCCTTGCTGCACTATTCAGCACTAGCTCCTTCATTAATAGAGGAAGCTTTTTTTCTTTCCTTGTTTATTGAGATGTCGTTCATTAATATAATCTTTTTTTCCTACTCTTTGAGATCTCCTTTATTAATTAATATAAGCTGGTGGTTTATGCAGTCCACAACTACATTTTCCTTTTCTTTTTTGTACCACTATCAAGTGCCTCCTTTTCTTAAGCCTACACTTTTTTTACCACTATGAAAAGAAAATAAATTTAGAAGTGTCTTTGTGAGTGCTATTAACGTAGGTAACGTTGTTTTAAATCATAGACTACGGCATTTAGCGATCTGCCTCAAAACAACTAGTCGCTGATTAAATTAGGCAATAGTAGCTAAATTGTATATAGGAACGAGTAGTTAGATCTTTCTGAAACAGCTATATCCAAAGATAGAGATAGTTATAGCGGAAGCTCTAAAACCATGGTAGGTAATAAAGTATTTCTACTATCTATCTTTTGCTGACCAGCTATTTCAGTTGCCTCAATCGCTTTTCACCGGTCCGGCCTACTTACATCTTAGTAGTGCAGATGCATGTCATTCTCAGCTACGGAAGAAGTATGTACAGTCTTAATTACTTTCACTTAGTTGCTTGCTTGTTTATAAGAAAAAAGGTTAATTGCTTGTGTTTCATATCGGCTTAGTGCTACGGAAGACGTGTTTAGAATCTTTAGCTTCAGTTAATTGCCTTTTGTTCAGTAGTATTGGCTTATTATTATAGCTGCTCACCCGTGTATTGATATGAGCGGCCCTGTTCTCTTACTGAATACTACTAGCATTAGTAGGCTATGAGCTCTGAATCACTGACACTGCCAGTCACGGGGCATATCCTATCATCAATTAGCAACTTTAGCTTAGCATGGTGACTGACTGGCTGATGAACGTCGTGCTGAGTCTGAAATTTCTGTGAGATTGATTTCTGAGATTATTAATCTCTCAACACACTTTCCGTTGATTGACACTATTCAGTCTTCTCTCAGTCGCCCATTAGTGAATGGATGAATAGTTAATCAGTAGTATAGTATGTAGTATATTATTTGGTAAAGTTCTGCTTCGTCGGCTGGTGTTTGTACCAGCTTTCACGTGAAGTAGACACACATTCCCTGCTTGCTGCTTGGCCATCCATCCATCCCGTGTGCTGTGTGCATTGCATTGTGGTCAGAATCAGAGGGAAAAAACAGAGGGAGGGAGGGAGGGTCGTCACGGGTCGTCGCAGGTCGCCGTGCGTGCATCTATCTCCAACTCCGATGAGGATTATTGCTTGTCGATCGTCGTTGGTTCCAATTCCAAATCCAAATAGCACGGTACTACTAGTGAATCATAATCCCAATCCATGGAGCCATCAGCCATGGATCACGGGCTGGAGGGAGGTTAGCTAGTGGCCTAGCTAGTGCTCTGATAACATGCGTGGCGTGCTGCTGCATTATTGCATTGGCATTGGCAGCCCCACTGAAGAAGATGCTTTCGGCCTTCACATTACGCAATGCATTATCCCCACCCCACGCCTAGCTCACAAGCTGCGGCTGAAGCGTGCCTGCGTGCGTCCATCCTCTACTCTATGTACGTGTTCTTGGATTATCTGTCTATCTGAGCTTCGATCTACTCCCACCGCCCTAAAAAGGGCTTGCGGCTGAGAAGAGGTGGCCTAGCTATTTGGTGAGCCCTGTTTAGATCCTTCAACTAATAATAATCAGCCTTACTTAACTTGCTTGGAAAAGCCAATTAAATTAACTTTTTGTTGGATGGATACTTATTTTAAGCTATGAGTTGGACTATTATTAGCTGGGTTTGGGGTGCTGGAATCCACTGGTGCTAATATTAGTTACAAAGAGCAACTCCATATATATCCTATAATTGCATCTCCTATAAGTTACTTTAGAAGAGTACGAGATAGGAGAGTACTGCCGCAGTAGATCACTTAAAACTTATCTCTTATATTTTTTTAGAGTCAGGGGAGAGAGAGGGCAATTGTCTCCTTTGTTTAGAAGAGATTATGCTTTTTTAGAGATGTCTTAAAATTTGTAGGTATAGGAGATGAGATAGGGGATTTGCCGTAACATCTTCATCTCCTAGACTACTACTTTTTAGCTATATTTTTTTTATGAAGTCACCCGACGGGGCGGGAGTCCCCCACCTGTATTGAAATTTGGCCCTTATGGCCTAATGTCAAAGATACTTTTTAGTTATATGAGATTGGATAGGATATATGGTGGATATACTCTAATAACTAGTGACCTAGGATCCTAATTCCTATTATTTTTAGAACTCACCCAACTGCTCGGCCGCTTAGAGTGGGCAAGACAGTATGCCCAATCGAGCTTTAACCAGCCCTTGACGAAATATATACTCCCTTCAACTTCAGATAATATAGATTGTTTTAGATTTGTGCGCGTAATAAGTAACAAGTAAAAGGACAAAATGCGCGTAATAAGCATAGGTTGATTGTTTTAGATGGTTTTAAGAGAGAGAGAAAAAAACACTCACCTGCGAGGGGTCATGACGGGCCCCCGGGTATTGTGCTTAAGAAGAAGGTCTTCCTACACGGACCGAGAAAATCCTCGAACCCCCGCCTCATCATACACAGGGAGACGTTACCCGTGAGAAGGACCGATCTCTTTACCTGTGCTTTGACTTGGGGCGAGCGAGAGGATTTTTTACCTTTAACCTGAAATCCGCTCCCATGAAAGTTTAAACTCAGGACCTAAGGGTACCGTCGGAACTGCTTAACCAGTCTAGCACCTTTTGGCTTTTAAGAGAAAAAAAAGAAAAGAAAAGAGGATCCAATGGAATTAGTAGGATGAATTACTGATGCGCGTGCGTGCGTACTGGGTTGCTTCTTTTTTTTTTTCTTGACCTGGAATCCGGCTCTAGTGCCTTGTTATTATATCAGAAGCCTCGACAACATCACGAGACAAAGTTTTTTACGAACTCTGGGAGGGGGTTAGTCCACACACAAGACTCACCGGAGTCCCAACTCAACCCCAGCTGGGCTAGATTATGCGCAGCGGTATTACAATTTCTAGGCACTGAAAGAATTTCGTCGCATACAAAATGCTCCCGCAGGAGATCACGCACATCCCGCAACGCCATACCACACGCAGCAAGGTCCATCAATGAGGATGAGAGGGCCTGCTTCAGGACAGTCGAGTCGACTTCAAGTTGGATCCTCGAGATGCCATAGTCAGTTGCCGAGAGAAGAGCCATTGAGCACGCCATTGTCTCTGTTGTAAGCACATCAGACGCAGCTATTAGACGCCCCGCCCCTGCAACAATAACATCCCCCAAAGTGATCTCTAACAACAAAGCCCCGTCCGTGTTGATCTTCAGCAATCCGGCTGGGGGAGGTTTCCAACTTTGCTGTACATTGGCCATCCTCACCGGCACCTGTCTCTCCTTCCGGCCAAGTTCACACATCAAGCGCAGGACCTATCCTAATATTTCATCTCGTGACAATCCCCTCTCTCCCTTGTTCAGCTTGTTTCAGACACTCCACCACTTCCAAAGAAAAAGAACAGTTTTCAGGCATTCTTCTTCCTTCAAATTCAATAGCTCCTGTAGGACCTCCCAGGTGGATGGGTCGGTAGTCGCAGCCCGCAACCGCAACTGTCCACTGTCTTCCTTTTTTTTATTTAGCCCGTGTTTAGTTTCCCTTTAAATTCCCAAAAAGTGCTACAATATCCATCACATCGAATCTTGCGATACGTGCATGGAGCATTAAATGTAGACGGAAAAAAAAAACTAATTACACAGTTTAGTGGAAAATTACGAGACGAACGTTTTGAGCCTAATTAGTCCATGATTAAACACTAATTGTCAAATAAAAACGAAAGTGCTACAGTAGCCCAAATTCCAAACTTTACTCAACTGAACACGGGCTTATTGAGGGGGCAACTGACCACTGTCGAGAGACACAAAGAGCACATTCAGAAATCATGAGCGATGGATGGATGGGGATGGATGGCAGCGGCCTAGATTGCACTGCATATTTGCATGCATCTCTCTCTCTCCGTCTCAAGTTAGCCTCGTCAGGCCCTGGACCGACCGACGAGACCGACTGTGAATTCATTATCATCCACGAATTGAAGAAGCTTGCTAGTAGTGGCCTAGTGGGGCTGGGTGGACCAGAGACGACCCCGGCGCGGCACTTTCCGTCCAAAAGGGAAAAGGGTTAGTTAGTTAGTTCTGCATCCATGCATGCTTGCCTGCCCTGCCCTCTTTGGATCTTCCCATCGTATCGGCTACATACCACATACCTCTAATTTGCTCAGTGCATGTGTGTGTTCCAAAAGGGAATCGGTATGGACAGTTATTGACATCTGCTACAGATTAGACATTTAACATATGAGATTGTTGCGTAAATTCGGAAAAGAGTAGTTGAAAAATAAAAACTTAATTCTGGAAGAGCGCCCCGTTGGATAGCGTCAGCTATGGGAGAATCCATGCACCGAAGAAGAAGAAATTAAAGGGGCTAGGATTATCGATAGCAACAGGCCGGAGAAAGAGAAAGTGTGGCGGCAAATAACGGCCTCCAAAATTGTCACATATAGGGCTCCTTTGGTTCATGGGAATGCCAAAGGATTTTCAAAGGATTCACCGTTCCTATGGAATGGTCACTATTCATCCATTTGGTTCGCAGAAATGGAGCGCAGGATCCTACAAAAACACAGGAATTCCAAAGGATTGAGAACATTCACTCTGACCTCTTGTTTGAGGCTGACATTGGACAAATGTTCAGGTCTCCAATTGATGATTAGCCATTGCCCTTGTCCTCACAGCACAGTAGCTGCCAGACCATTAATTGAATCAATGATGTGGATTATGCACTTCCTAATATTCCTATTCCTATGAATTTCCCATGAGTATCCAAACATCTAGCTATATTCTACAGTATTCCTAAGTTTTCAATCCTGTGTTTTACCATTGCAATCCTATGAAATTTCTATCCCTTTCCTATTCGTGAGCTGTTGCAAGTCTATATATAGATACGTGTCATGAATTCATAGCAGATGATGCCTACTACTACACGTACGTCTACACCATGAGCTCGATCAGTAATCTTCACCGAATTTTTGTGGTCGACCGGCCCATCGACGTGCGCTAGTGCTCCATCGTTTTCATGGCTTCCCTTTTTGCCGAGCCACCGCATGCATGCGCGTACATCCATCGATCCCTACAGACTGCATGCAGTCCCCCGCCGGCCGCCGACGCCGATCGATCTCCCAATCTCACCATGCATCGGACAGCAGACTGCCAGTGCGGCCATGCCATGTCACTAGCATTGCGGTTGTGCGTACGTTGGGTCGTTCCATTTCCATAACTAAGCAGGATCAGTGTATATGTGTGTATGCCTAGCTATAGCTCGCATGTCTGATGACAGATGACATCGATGTAACAGTGTCAAAGGCCAGGCCGATCGAGATCCATGCATGCATTTTATATGTATATGTACGCCGGTGGTGGCCGGAAGCCAAACCAATTAGCCGCCCGCCCTTTCTTTCTATCCATCCGCACACCATAATGCACACAAAACATACAGTAACATATAATCCTATCCATCGTTGACGACGAAAAAAATAAACCGCATGAACCAACTCAATCCAGGCAATTGTGACCTGCACTCAACCCTAGATCACATATTTTCTCTCCGATCGCCTGTAAATTTCAATAATAATTCTAACGATTGAACTACGACATATGCATGCATGCGTGCACTTTACTTGCACGCGCGCATGGATCCGTCGCGATTGGTCGTCGGTTGATATATGGCGCAGCCACATGTTTCCATTATATTTTTTTTCCTGCTGTTCCCATCTATCTCTTCACTAGTTTTTATCAGCATAAAGAGTGGAGAATGAGTGGCGGCAGCCGCTACTTAACCAAATTGCCTATGAGGCTTTTTCACACACAAAAAAAAAAGAGTCACTACGCCAGATCTTAACATCACAGTCGGTTCAAAAAACCCCTTCACTGTCGGATTTTAAACCGACAGTGGTATACCGACAGTGAGAAATAGGGAATTTTTTTTAATACCGGGAGAGGCCTTACTGGACAGTCACACGGTCGCGCGTCGCAAATCACAAGTCAAGCGATTTTTCGCCCGAAAAACGTGTGCTTCGCGGCCACCGGCGCTCAAACCCCTGTCAAGCTGCTTCACGTCTTCGTCCCCTAACCACTTCACCTGCAAGCTGTTTATGTCCAAATGAGATTTTCGTCCTAGGCATTTTATGTTTATCTAATTTTGAAATGAGTATTTGGGACCCTAAACGAATTCAAATGAAAAAGTTACCAATTACAAAGTTTTATAACTTTTCGAGATCTACAACTTTCATTTTGGTAGTTTATCCATCCGAGGTTGTTTGCAAAATTTAAATTTTAAATTTGAGAAATTCAAACGTAGTTTTCCATGACAAGATGATTTCAAATCAAAAAGTTATCAACCACAAAGTTTCATAACTTTTTGAGATCTACAAATTTCATTTTTGCTGTTTGTCCATCCCATGTTGTTTAAAAAATTCAAATTTTAAAATTCAAACGTAGTTTTCCTTGAGAAGATAGTTTCAAATCAAAAAGTTGTCAACTACAAAGTTTCATAACTTTTTGGAATGTACAACTTTCATTTTGGTAGTTTCTCCATCCGAGGTCGTTTACAAAATATAATTTCAAATTTTAGAAATTCAAACGTAATTTTCCTTGACAAGATGATTTCAAATCAAAAAGTTGTCAACTACAGAGTTTCATAACTTTCCGAGATCTACAACTTCTATTTTGGTCATTTGATCATTTATTCATCCGACGTATTGGTAGTAACATTGTTCACAAATGTTACATATCCCTCTTATTGTTTATGAAACTATAAGAGACATATGTAAATTTTGTAAAGAATGTTATTGCCACTTTATCGGATCAAGAAATGACCAAAATAAAAGTTGTAGATCTTGATAAGTTCTAAAACTTCTATGTTCATGATTTTTTCGGCTGAAATCATTTAGTGTTCCAAAATAACGTTTGAAGTTGCTATTTTTTAAAATTCAAATTCAAATAGATAAAACACAGTCACAAGAAAAGATGGATAAAATAATAGCGGTAAGAACACAATAAATTGATAGAGAATGATTTTAGAAATTTTTAGAAAAAAATCATTAAATTTGAAGTTAGTATGAGAGAGAAAGACTAGTTACAAGTTTTAGCCAGAGATTAAAAAGAGAAATCAGAGTTCTTCAATAATTTTAAATTTTAATTTTAAATAATATTTTTAAGTAGTAAATGATCTCAAATCAAAAAGTTTTCAACTATAAAGTTGCATAACTTTTCGAGATCTACAACTTTTATTTTGGGCGTTTCTCCATCTAAGACCATTTAAAAAATTCAAATTTTAAATTTTAGAAATCAAACGTAATTTTTATTAGATAGATTATTTTAAATGAAAATATTTGGACATCCAAACGATCTCAAATTAAAAAAATTTAACTACAAAGTTGTAGATCTCGTTGAGTACAACTTTAATATAAAGTTCGTCTTCATCGAACATCATACGAAAAACTTATGAAGTTTTCTGGCAGCATATCACTGTCGGTTCAAGCTACGAACTGAAAGTGATGACCCAATATCACTGTCGGTTCTTGGCTAAAACCGACAGTGATATGAACCGACAGTGAATACCCAAATATAAGTGTCAGTTGGTTCTATCACTGTCGGTTTTAGCCAAAAACCGATAGTGATGGTCTATCACTGCCGGTTTTTTAAAATTCGGCAGTGATGAGGCCGACGGTGATGTCCAATTCTGTAGTAATGAGTTGAGTATATATCATGATGTGTTTGGTTGTTGTGGCTTGCCAACTGTAACATCCTTGGTGTTACGCCTTAATCAAAACACTAAACCACATCATGAGCATCATGTTTATATATATTGCATGTGGTAAATGAGAAATTAAATTTTATTGCACTAATTCTCGAATTGAGCTCTAATTTATTCCTTGTCCAAATACTCTCCAGCACAACTCAACTCACTATTGTCATCCTGATCCAACTCCATCTCTCGCTATTTCATCTCCTTCTTGATCCCCGGAGCACGCCTCAGCACACTCGTAGAGCAAGCCCGCGTAGCACGTTTGCAGTATCCTTCACTGGCATGTTTCGCCACAGTGTCATTACTTCGCCATGTCATGAATGACGAGTTAGGCAGCAGCCTCTAGCGTGTTGCACGCGCTCTTCAGCAAACGAAGATGACCGACCGCAGCAGCTTGTAGAATTTGTGTGTCATCCATTATTCTTGACCCCCACTAATGTACCCAAATAACATTCACTAGGATCCACCAGGTCATCAAGTCCAACAAGCGTCGTGAAGTCCAAGTTGTCCTTCCAGCGTCATCTCTCTCCACGTGAGAGCTCCATAGCCATAAAGTCAAATGATAAATTATTGTCATTCATTAATTATTAGCATACCACTTGACAAGATTTATATCTCCATCAATCTCGCGATGCGCCACTGTCATCTCTCGTTGTTCTAATTATCCCGCTTTTACCTCGCTTGCTAATCATCTTGCTAAATTATCAGTGGACGCACCCTTTCCTCACACCATCACTGTAGACATATGAAAGCAACTGCGATACATTCTCTGCTGTTCTCCGCCATTTAATCTCTTGACCTACATGAAGACACCAGCACATTTCCCTCTCATAATCATGGAAAGTCTAGTCCACCGCCCTTCCAGCACGTCATGCAGACCGCAGCAATGTGCAGCCCCGTAGAAAACGATGCAGCGTCGGAGGAAACACTGTAGCTCCACAGAAAACACTGTTCACGTACAAAACACTGTTCACGTGGAAGCACTGTCCATCCGAGAAACACGTCGGTCACAGACAACTCCTTTTGACCTGTGGTCTCCTCCTCCATTGATTCCTTGATTGCTCGTTTGCCTCCTGCATGCCCCAACGAACGTCGTCTTTCTTTAGTATGCATGTCAGATAATCTTGAATGATCCAAGAAGATGAACTTTATTATGATGAACTGGATAAACATAAATATCTATGAGTATTGTTAGAATATAAATAAATTATTAGAGGGCACAGTATAAAAATAATTCGCTGTGGGTTCAATGTTTATCCACGAATGAACTTGTAAACACTGTCCTTCAGAATTACTAGCATGTAGTAATTTGCACACAAGCTGCCACCTTTTGGCTTCTGAAAGTTGCCAGCCACGCACCATTGACCGGTAATTAGAGCAGTGCTCTTCTGTAGTACGAAGTCAACACTGTCCGCTACGTCTTGCATGTCGTGCACGTCTTGCACAGTTTATCGTGGAAAATACTATTGTGGTCCATGCCCCATATGCCTGCTCTCCTCTCCTCCTGATGACTGATGAGATGAGCCTACTAGCTACTACCAACTTGCACTGCTGCATGCCTATATCATATGACTCCTCATAGTACTAGAGTAGCATGCATTACATTACCTGATGATGAGTCAAGGGTCAATGTGCCAAGGGACAGCGCAGGGCGACCTGCATGAATGAACCAGCGCCCACCGCCAAGCACGTTTAGCCCAAAGCACACTCCAGTCCTGATGTGCTCGTTGAGTCCAAAGACCACTCAAAGTCCATCATTGAATTAATTCCCTCATGACCAAAGACCCACTCCAAGTCTATCACGTGAAATCCAATTTACATGACCAGCTAGCCAAATGCTAGCTCCACCTCCAGCCCCGCGTCTCCTGCCTTTATAAGGGGCACGCCGAGCCGCTGAGCTGTTCCGCTCCACTGATCATTCACTTCTCTCTAATCAAGTAACCAGCATCTCACATCCAATTCACCGCTTCGTGTTCTACCATTTCCAAGAACACGCAAAGGTGCGAATAGATCAGTTGGTTAATCAAGCTAATTAGCCTCCTCCAATAATATCATTTTCTTCATCTCTAGAGCTCAATTGAATTTATTTATTGTGAAATAAATTTTGTTAGATTCCTAAATTCATGGTCTACCTGCTAGTGTATTTAGTTCATACAGTTCTGTGGTATCTTTAGGGTTACTCTAATTGTTGCAATATGCTTGTTATTATTATGGTTATTTAGAGAATGATTTTTTGTAATGCATTGGTAGAGGTGCTAGCCCTAAAATTCTTTTACAGTAGGTTCATTGTATTATTATGTGCTCTCTGTAATTTTTGTAGCCTTGGAATCGGTTGATATATATGGTAGCTAGTGCACCTTATTTTATCATATATATAGTAAATTGATATTAACAATAAGGATGCCTTTAGTTGCTAAGATAATACATAAAATGTTTCATACCTGTTTAGTGGGAATAATAGGTAACTTTGCGTATTAGTCATTAGAGTTAGCTTAGTAGCTTGGTAGATGTATTGTTATTTTAAGAGTTGATGTTGCTGTATTACTAAGCATTGCATCATCATCACTGCATGCATATAGAGAACGCGCCACTGGAGATCATGACCTTTGGCGAGCAGGAGTACGATGAAGTCGTCGAAGAGTACGAGCAGGAGATCCTCGTGCAGGAGGACGTTCCGGAGCCGCCTGTCACTGACTTTGCTGACACCGTGCCTACTGAAGGCAAGCCTCGGTGCATAACCCCTATTTTTAATGATCACTGATATATATATATATATATATATATATATATATATATATATATATATATATATATATATATATATATGCATTTATGTTACAGACATTTTATGAAAACTACATGTATAAATATATCTACCTATGAGTCCTACTAGTACAGGTCGAGTAGCTGCTATGCTCAGGATATCGGTAGCGAGAGTAACCTGCCGTTACTCGCAAATAGGTGATAAATATGATCACTCATGATAAAATGGTGGAAAGAAAAATGGTGACCGGGCAGGGATGTGGTTGGGTTTTGGTGGGTGTAAAGGGTTGTGTCCTACAGGTACACTGACTTACGTTGCGTAAGAAATCGCTTAGTATACGGAAAGTGAGTGTGCGATGTGCCGAAAAGTTTTCCGAATGCCGCTATATTCCGGCTTGAGTGAACGTTTAGGTTGAAGCATGCATCATGATAATAGCATCTTACTTCAACTGAAATCCACCTTCACGTATAATTGAATTAGTAAATTTATAGGACTAACTAACGAAATGCTTTAATAAATGTGCTGTCATTTCTCTAATCCCTTGATTCTGATCGGGAGGGTGCTCTAATGGATGGTTCATATCTCTTACAGATGAATCTAAGGTCTGGACGTGGGAGCACTAGTGCGGGGGCAGCTCACGGTCTTGGCGAGGGCCAAGGCGAGATTGGCTGGGCCCATGAGCCCAATGGGGAGAGCCATGGGGCTCCACTTCTAGCTCCTCCTCCGCCACCGCCTCCGCCGATGACTCTCGCAGAGATAATAGCAGAGCTGTTGGCTGCTCGCTAGGAGTCAGTTGCTGCTCGCCAGGAGACAGCTCGTGCCATGGACATTATGGCACAGGCTGTCGTGGGCCTCGCCCGCGGAGGTCATGAGGACAACGGTGGGAATGGGGGTGGTGCCCGCCGCCCTGAGGGACAGTCCTCTTACTAGGACTTCCTCAAGAATCACCCACCCATGTTCACACCGTCTGATGAGCCCCTAGAGGTGAAGCACTGGCTTCGCACCCTGGAGCTGAAATTTCGGCTCCTCGGAGTGATCGACGAGCAGAAGGTGTACTTTGTGGCGCAGCAACTTTTGGGGTCCGTAGGTGCATGGTGGGAAACCTTCCAGGCCACTGAGTAGCCAGATCATCCGACAACATGGCAGGAGTTCTCCACCACTTCCTGAGAGTTCTTTATCCCTGTTGGTGTCATCAACCAGAAGGTGACCGAGTTCCTAGAGCTACGCCAGGGGAACAGGACAGTGATGGAGTATGTGAACAAGTTCAATCACTTGGCTCAATATGCTGGCATCCATGTGGACTCTGATGACAAGAAGAAGGACTGCTTCTTTCGCGGTCTCGCTCCCATCCTTCAAGAGAAGCTGTACACGGCGAACTATCAGACCTTTGGAGCACTGATGAACGCCACCATTGCCATGGAGGGTTTTTAGCGGGAGTCTCAGGCTGATTGGAAGAGGAAGTGGGTGGCCACAGGGTCTTCTAGCCACCCTCACACTCAGAAGGTTCAGGTTGTCCGACGAGGGCCCTATCAGTCATCAGGTGAGCCTTCGTTCCGGCAGCCCCAGCAGACTTCATAGACTTTCTCCACACAGTACCATGCACCTCCTCAGTAGGTGCAGCCCCAGCAACGTCAGGGACAGCATGTTCCACCTTGTCAGGGGTTTGGGAACAAGCCTGGTGCTTGCTTCAAGTGTGGCAAAGATGGCCACTATGCCAGGGAGTGTCCCCAGCATCAGCCAGCTCAGTCCGCTCAACCGTCAGCAAACTCTAGGCTTATCAAGAGGACCATCATCAAGAAGAAGAAAGTGCCCAGCAGGTCTGGTCAGGTGCACTTCACAGATGCTAAGCAGGTTGTGCAGCAGGAGGCGGTTATGGCTGGTATGTTTACCATCGACTCCCATCCAGCTTTGGTGTTGTTCGATTCTGGTGCATCACATTCCTTTTTATGAGCATGAGGTTTGTAGAGCGGCACAACTTATCACTTATGGCTATACCATATGCCTATAAGATCCGTACTGCGGGTTCCCAAATGTTCATCAATACCCGCACGGATACAGTAAGTCTAGTATTAGCCACCCACACTTACCACCTACAGTTCATGGTCATGCCTAGGCAATGCATTGATGCTATTATTGGAATGAACTGGTTGCGGGTGTATGGGGTAGTATTAGATATGAAGAGGAGAAGTGTGGAGTTACGGCTTCCTTCTTTTGAGGATATGATGTCTCTTATTATACCCTCAGAACCGGTCTTACCTGTTGCTGCCCATGCTAAAGCCTCTCCTGATCTTACCTCTATCCATGTGGTTTGCGAGTTCCTGGATGTTTTCCCTGAAGATCTTCCTGGGTTGCCACCGGACCATGAGGTAGAATTCTCCATTAAGCTTGAGCCTAGTACTGCTCCTATCTCTAGACGCTTGTACCGCATGGCTCCAAGAGAACTAGCTGAAATGAAGAAGCAGCTGGAAGAATTGATGAACAAAGGTTTCATTCATCCCAGTTCTTCACCATGGGGTTGCCCGGCCATTTTTGTGAAGAAGAAGGATGGTACCTTATGGATGTGTGTGGATTACCGCCCCCTTAATACAATAATAGTTAAGAACAAGTATCCTTTGCCCCGCATAGATACTTTGTTCGACCAATTAGCTGGTGCCAAGGTGTTCTCGAAGATTGATCTCCGATCAGGCTATCATCAGATCAAGATCAGGCCACATGATATACCAAAGACAGCTTTTTCTACTAGGTATGGGCTGTATGAGTACCTAGTGATGTCTTTTGGTCTTACCAATGCTCCTGCCTTCTTCATGTACCTGATGAATTCAGTTTTCATGCCGGAGCTGGATAAGTTTGTGGTGGTTTTCATTGATGACATTCTGATCTATTCCAAGAATGACGAAGAGCATGCCCGACATCTTCGGATAGTATTAACTCGACTAAGGGAGCACAAGTTGTATGCTAAATTCAGCAAGTGCGAGTTTTGGTTAGATCGAGTACAGTTTTTGGGGCATGTGTTGACACCTAAAGGCGTTTCTATAGATCCCAGCAAGGTGCAAGATGTATTGGATTGGAAGTCTCCCAAGTCTGTGCATCAGATTCGTCAGTTCCTTGGTCTAGCTGGATACTATCGGCATTTCATTCCTGATTTCTCTAAGATAGCCCAGCCAATGATCAAGTTGCTCCAAAAAGAAGCTAAGTTTAACTGGAGCCTAGCCTATGAAGAAGCTTTTCAAGCTCTGAAGACTTTTCTGACCACTGCCCCTATGTTGGCCCAACCGGATATTGACTGACCCTTTGATGTATATTGTGATGCCTCGAAGATGGTGCTAGGGTGTGTGCTTATGCAAGATGGGTGTGTGATAGCTTATGCTTCACGCCAACTGAAAAAGCATGAGGTGAACTACCCCACCCATGACTTAGAGCTGGCCGCTGTGGTCCATGCTCTAAAGATTTGGAGGCACTATCTGTTGGGCAACAAAGTGCATATCTTTATAGACCACAAGAGTCTCAAGTATATTTCACTCAGTCTGAGCTAAACATGAGGCAAAGAAGATGGTTAGAGTTAATAAAGGATTATAATTTGGAAGTCCATTATCACCTAGGAAAGGCCAATGTTGTAGCAGATGCTTTGAGCCATAAGTCACATTAGGTTGAAGAAATACCTTTATCTCTCAACCACACAGAGGTACTAGCTCATATTGCATTGACCTTCGAATTGCTGGAGCAGATTATTCGAGAATAGAAGGAAGACCCCAAAGAGATTTCTCACATCAGGAAATTGATGGCCGAAGGTCGTGGCCCTCACTTTAGCATTGATGAGCAGGGGGTCATGAGATACAAGGATAGACTAGTGGTTCCATCCAATGAAGAGCTAAAAAGAAAAATTTTGAATGAAGCTCACCATTCAAAGTTGTCTATTCATCCTAGCAGTAACAAGATGTATCATGATCTGCGCCACTTGTACTGGTGGTCTAACATGAAGCAGGACATCACCCGACATGTCGCGGAGTGCGACACTTGTGGCAGGGTTAAAGCAGATCATATGCGTACCCTAGGATATTTGCAGCCCTTGCCCATTCCGGTTTGGAAATGGGAGGATATTTCAATGGATTTCATTATGGGTTTACCCCGTACAACCAATGGTTATAACTCTATCTAGGTCATTGTAGACCGCCTCACCAAGTCAACTCATTTTATTCCGGTGAAGACATCATATACTGCCGGGAAGTATGCGGAGATATACTTTGATCGGATTATGACCCTACATGGAGTTCCTCTGACTATCATCTCTGATAGGGGATCGGTTTTTATGTCTCATTTCTGGGAGCGACTCTAGGAGTGCCTTAGGACAAGTCTCCTCCGTAGTTCAGCTTATCACCCCTAGACTGATGGTCAAACAGAAAGGGTGAACCAGGTGCTCGAAGACATGTTGCGAGCTTGTACCATTTCTTTTCCTAAGAAGTGGGATGACTGCCTGAAGTTAGATGAATTCTCTTACAATAATAGCTATCAGGAAAGCATCCGCATGGCACCATTTGAAGCTCTATACGGAAGAAAGTGTAGGACGCCACTCAACTGGGTTGAAGTGGGGGACCGCAGATATTTTGGGCCTGAATTCATAAAAGAGGCTCGAGAGAAAGTAAGCATTATTCAAAGTCACTTGAAGGCAGCTCAAAGCCGATAGAAAACTTATACTGATAAGCGGAGAAGGCCCTTGGAGTTTGCAGCTGGAGATCATGTATATCTCAAGGTGTCTCCGATGAGAGGGGTGCATCGGTTTGACATCCATGGCAAGCTAGCCCCTCGATATGTGGGTCCATATCAGGTGTTGGAGAGATGTGGTCTAGTGGCTTACCGTCTACAACTTCCAGATATTCTATCTGCAGTACACAATGTGTTCAATGTATCACAACTGAAGAAGTGTTTGCGGGTTCCTGATGAAGCGATAGAAATGGAAGGACTTCCCCTCCAGCCAGATTTAACTTATGTGGAGCACCCTATCAAAATCTTGGATGAGAAGGAGAGAGTGACCAGGAACAGCGTGGTAAAATTCTACAAGGTGCAGTGGCAAAATCATTCTGAGGCTGAAGCCATGTGGGAACAAGAGAGTTACCTATTGAAGCATTACCCCCATCTCCTCAATGGTTCTGATAGTTAGTTGCTGCATCGAAATGTATTTCCTACCTTCTTCTCACACTAGGCACATGAAATCTCGGGTCGAGATTTTGTTTTAGGAGGATAGATTTGTAACACCCTTGGTGTTATGCCTTAATCAAAACACTAAACCATATCATGAGCATCATGTTTATGTATTATTGCATGTGGTAAATGAGAAATTAAATTTTATTGCACTAATTCTCGAATTGAGCTCTAATTTATTTCTTGTCCAAATACTCTCCAGCACAACTCAACTCACTATTGTCATCCTGATCCAACTCCATCTCTCGCTATTTCATCTCCTTCTTGATCCCCGGAGCACGCCTCAGCACACTCGTAGAGCAAGCCCGCGTAGCACGTTTGCAGTACCCTTCACTGGCATGTTTCGCCACAGTGTCATTACTTCGCCGTGTCATGAATGATGAGTTAGGCAGTAGCCTCTAGCGTGTTGCACGCGCTCTTCAGCAAACGAAGATGACCGACCGCAGCAGCTCGTAGAATTTGTGTGTCATCCATTATTCTTGACCCCCACTAATGTACCCAAATAACATTCACTAGGATCCACCAGGTCATCAAGTCCAACAAGCGTCGTGAAGTCCAAGTTGTCCTTCCAGCGTCATCTCTCTCCACGTGAGAGCTCCATAGCCACAAAGTCAAATGATAAATTATTGTCATTCACTAATTATTAGCATACCACTTGACAAGATCTATATCTCCATCAATCTTACGACGCGCCACTGTCACCTCTCGTTGTTCTAATTACCCCGCCTTTACCTCGCTTGCTAATCACCTTGCTAAATTATCAGTGCACGCACCCTTTCCTCACGCCATCACTGTAGACATATGAAAGCAACTGCGATACATTCTCTGCTGTTCTCCGCCATTTAATCTCTTGACCTACATGAAGGCACCAGCACCTTTTCCTGTCATAATCATGGAAAGTCTAGTCCACCGCCCTTCCAGCATGGCATGCAGAACTGCAGCAATGTGTAGCCCCGTAGAAAATGTTGTAGCATCGGAGAAAACACTGTAGCTCCACAGGAAACACTGTTCACGTAGAAAACACTGTTCATGTGTTAGCACTGTTCATCCGAGAAACACGTCGGTCATAGACAACTGCTTTTGACCTATGGTCTCCTCCTCCATTGATTCCTTGACTGCTCGTTTGCCTCCTGCATGCCCCAACGAACGTCGTCCTTCTTTAGTATGCATGTCTGATAATCTTGGATGATCCAAGGAGATGAACTTTATTATGATGAACTGGATAAACATAAATATCTATGAGTATTGTTAGAATATAAATAAATTATTAGAGGGTACAGTATAAAAATGATTTGCTGTTGGTTCAATGTTTATCCACGAATGAACTTGTAAACACTGTCCTTCAGAATTACTAGCATGTAGTAATTTGCACACAAGCGGCCACCTTTTAGCTTCTGAAAGTTGCTAGCCACGCACCATTGACCGGTAATTAGAGCAGTGCTCTTCTGTAGTACGAAGTCAACACTATCCACTACGTCTTGCATGTCGTGCACGTCTTGCACAGTTTATCGTGGAAAATACTATTGTGGTCCATGCCCCATATGCCTGCTCTCCTCTCCTCCTGATGACTGATGAGATGAGCCTACTAGCTACTACCAACTTGCACTGCTGCATGCCTATATCATATGACTCCTCATAGTACTAGAGTAGCATGCATTACATTACCTGATGATGAGTCAAGGGTCAATGTGCCAAGGGACAGCGCAGGGTGACCTGCATGAATGAACCAGCGCCCACCGCCAAGCACGTTTAGCCCAAAGCGCACTCCAGTCCTGATGTGCTCACTAAGTCCAAAGACCACTCAAAGTCCATCATTGAATTAATTCCCTCATGACCAAAGACCCACTCCAAGTCTATCATGTGAAATCCAATTTACATGACCAGCTAGCCAAATGCTAGCTCCACCTCCAGCCCCGCGTCTTCTGCGTTTATAAGGGGCACGCCGAGCCGCTGAGCTATTCCGCTCCACTGATCATTCACTTCTCTCTAATCAAGTAACCAGCATCTCACATCCAATTCACCGCTTCGTGTTCTACCATTTCCAAGAACACGCAAAGGTGCGAATAGATCAGTTGGTTAATCAAGCTAATTAGCCTCCTCCAATAATATCATTTTCTTCATCTCTAGAGCTCAATTGAATTTATTTATTGTGAAATAAATTTTGTTAGATTCCTAAATTCATGATCTACCTGCTAGTGTATTTAGTTCATACAGTTATGTGGTATCTTTAGGGTTACTCTAATTGTTGCAATATGCTTGTTATTATTATGGTTATTTAGAGAATGAATTTTTGTGATGCATTGGTAGAGGTGCTAGCCCTAAAATTCTTTTACAGTAGGTTCATTGTATTATTATGTGCTCTCTGTAATTTTTGTAGCCATGGAATCGGTTGATATATATGTAGCTAGTGTACCTTGTTTTATCATATATATAGTAAATTGATATTAACAATAAGAATGCCTTTAGTTGCTAAGATAATACATGAAATGTTTCATACCTGTTTAGTGGGAATAATAGGTAACTTTGCGTATTAGTCATTAGAGTTAGCTTAGTAGCTTGGTAGATGTATTCTTATTTTAAGAGTTGTTGTTACTGTATTACTAAGCATTGCATCATCATCACTGCATGCATATAGAGAACGCGCCACTGGAGATCGTGACCTTCGACGAGCAGAAGTACGACGAAGTCGTCGAAGAGTACGAGGAGGAGATCCTCGTGCAGGAGGACGTTCCGGAGCTGCCCGTCACTGACTTTGCTGACACCGTGCCTGCTGAAGGCAAGCCCCGGTGCATAACCCCTATTTTTAATGATCACTGATATATATATATATATATATATATATATATATATATATATATATATATATATATATATATATATATATATATATATATGATGTGCATTTACGTTACAGGCATTTTATGAAAACTACATGCATAAATATATCTACCTGTGAGTCCTACTAGTACAGGTCGAGTAGCTGCTATGCTCAGGATATCGGTAGCGTGAGTAACCTGCCGTTACTCGCAAATATGTGATAAATATGATCACTCATGATAAAATGGTGGAAAGGAAAATGGTGACCGAGCAGGGATGTGATTGGGTTTTGGTGGATGTAAAGGGTTATGTCCTGCGGCCAATAGGGCATAACTCGGTTACACTTTTTCCCTGTCCGTGTCGATTAAGGACCGGTCGTTGCATAAGGCATCGTGGGCAAGTCACAGATTTATTGTCCCGAGCGCATACTTGGGTATGGACGTAGGGAAGACTTGTTGCTCTCTTGTCGCGGATCCGGCTCTTTCCGGACCGACTGATGGGAAGAGGAGGTGGTGGAGGTCCTTGCACCACACTGAGTCCGGGACTCAGGATGTGGGGGCTTGGAGTCCAAGTTTGGACGGGAACCTGGACACCCGGGACAGGAGAGTGATGGGTTAGTCCTGCTTGTGCCTGGGGTACAAGCGGGGCGTGTGTCTTCGGGGCACCCAGCTAGACACATTGATTCGCGAATCGCCGGACGATCCGGTACGGCTTGTCTCGTGTTTAGCACCGTAGTAAGAACTGAAAGTGAAAGGAGAAGAAATAGAACTGATTGCTCAACTCTTGCTTGAAAGTAGAACATGTGCTTATATAGACTGGCTAGATGATAATTTAATACGGCTGATAATAATAATACATAACTAAGGACTCACTATTAGTATTGCTTTCTGCCAAAAGAAACCAGCAAGCCATATAGCTTATCATATTCCTTGGAGTCGAAAAATTATTCCCACTAGACGGAGAAGTCTTGCGAGTACATTGTGTACTCAGAGTTTATTTACCCCTGTTGCAGGTGATGCATGAGAAGTAACTTGTGTGGAGGATTCTTCTGGTGGGCTCAGACGGATCCTCGTCCCTATCGCTAGATGCTTATTTTTAAATTCCGTTGTTTATCATTCCGCACTCTGATATTTGGTATTGTAATAATATACTTTTAAAAAACTCTGATATATGAAATAGATAAGTATTGTACTCGTTCTCATTATTGGATCCTTGGGAAAAATGTGGATCTTTCGGGTTCTCCCTTGGGGTGTGCCCGACGGATACCGCCCACTGTAACTTGCTTTTGGGGTGCTTAATGTCTGGTAAAAGACGAGCGTCTCCATAAATATACTATTTTGAGCGGTTCTACCACGCCAACCGGCAGCTTTTTCGATAGGCTTTGATCTCGACCACCGGAAGACCAAAATCGACGACATCCGCTACCTGGCAAGCAAATAAAAGTGTTTGGCGTCTCAACCAAACATGTCCTAAATCCTACATGGGCTTCATCGTTCTCTCTCTCTCTAGCCCTCTCTTGTTCTTTAATTTCCCTTCTCTCCGTGGTTGAGGACGGATGACGGATCAAAACTAAAGATCAGACGCACCGAGTTTCAAGATGCTTTATTATACGACATTTGGGATGACGTAATACAAGGCTTAAACGCTTTGCAAAATAATTCAGTCCAAATCGTGCATGTTCTCCCGGCAAATTAAAATCGTAGGGTGCGTTTTTTTCAAGGCAAAATTCAGTCTAACATCATTTTTCAAGGCAAAATTCAGTCTAAGATCAATTTCTCAAGGTAACGGAATGGTGTTCAAGCGATGCCCATAGTAGTGAATGGTTTGATGTAGGCCCCGTTCGCTGGTCTGAAACTTAGCTGAAACTGGCTGAAAAATACTGTTCCAGCTGAATTGTTGTGGAAAAAAAACACTGTTCCGGCTGAAAAAAAAAAGACGAACAAATTGAATATGGGGTAAGCCGAACGGACCCTAGTGGGCTATAGTCAGCCTTGGCCAAATCAAAGCTCGGCCTTTGCATGATCAGTTTCATTTATACTCAGCTCTAGGGTATATCATTTGATTTTCTTAACTTTTGGACCCCATTATTCAAAAATCTTAGTCCTTATTTAGTTCGAGGGTGTAAAATTTGGGGGTATTTGGATACTAATAAAAGAACAAATTACAGAATCCGGATAATTAATCCATAATTAGCACATGTGTTACTGTAGCACTTTATTATCAGACCATGGACTAATTAGGCTTAAAAGATTCGTCTTGTAAAATAATCGTAATCTGTGCAATTAATTATTATTTTTAGTCTATATTTAATACTTTATATATGTGTCCAAACATTCGATGTAACTGGGTGTAAACTTTTTGAGGAGAAACTAAACCTGGCCTTATTTCTTCTTTGTATTGCTCTTCTCCCGTCTTCTTTTTCCTAGACATTCTTGACGTGACCGTGACTAGACCCGAGCAAAAGTCGGATCAGACCGGGCCTACAAAATGCCCTACTGATTTCGAGCCTAGAATCTGCGTCCAGGCCTGCTGTGAGTAGGTTCAGGCCTCATAATTGGGGATATGCGGGCTGACCACGAGTTTTCAATATAAAAATAAATACAAATGATGTTTTGACAAGGAATTTGTTTTCTGGTTAGCGAAACCTCTGTCCAGCCCAATAAGACTACTGGCAGGCTCGGGTCAGGCCGTGACATGGTACAATTTTGTGAAGCGTCATGCACTCATGCTATACCTTTCACCGTTGTTGTTGTATTCATCGTCGTTTCTATCTCAACCCTAGTACATATTCTTTGCCATCGTGGTGGTAAATACCTTTGATGGACTGATGACACCTTGTGGTCCTGCATACGACTCGCTGCCATCATTGATCTCAGCGGCGAAGACAGGGAGCTAGAGAGGGCCTGACCCCCTAACTTTGACGTTTTTCCACTATATCTATATCCTTTAATAACCAAGCTAATAATTTGCCATGTAACTAAAGAGTAAATGGCCCCCTATTAACATTTGTCCCTCTTAATCTTATCTATATCCAAATCATGAAACTTAAGAAATCTAACCCCTGGCCATAACGTTACTAGAGAATTTAGCGAAGCCACGAGAGTAGCATATAAGTGAGGATGAATGCGCACCAAACATAAATGAAATGGCGATAGATCGAGTCGGTCAAAACATTAGCTTTTCAAATGCACAATGAACTCAAGTGCGGAGAGTGCAAAACCACCGTATATAGAAAAACAAGTCGTTCTAGGGGGGAAAAGTACTCCTTATATTCCAAATTATAAGTTGTTCTGGCTTTTTTTCAGATACGTAGCTTGTATTATATAGGTAGGCATGATGTATATCTAGATGAATAAGAGCAACTCCAGCAGGGCCTCTACTTGAGCTTCCATAACTAAATATGGATGTTCGGGCTAAATATTCAACTCAAGCATGCCCCTACTACGGCCCTAAAATTTGATGAGCCCCCAAATCTTCACCCAGACAACATTCTCGTTGGCTCACCTTCAAGCCCCCATCCGCCGGTTGCGACAGTTTCCCCACGCGCGCTCGCACGGAAGCGCGGTGACGCCCTCCCCCACCTCGCGACGCCCTCCATGGCCGCTGCTCCCCAGCGCGGCCCCTGCTCCGGCGCAGCCTCCTCCCCGACGCGGCCCTTGCTCCGGTGCGGCCACTGCTCAGGTGCGGCTCCGTCCCCGGCGCAGCCTCCTCCCCGACGCGGCTCCGTCCCCGACGCAGCCTCTTCCCAGGCGCGGCTCCGTCCCCGATGCAGCCTCCTCCCAGGCGCGGCTCCGTCCCCGGCGCAGCCTCCTTCCCGGAGCGGCCTCCTCCCGGCGGGAGCTCGTCGCGGCACGGCCCTGCCCAAGCGGGACTCCTCCCTGCAATGTAGATATGGAGAGGAACAGTGGATAGATAGAAGAAAGAAAGGGAGGGAGAAGAGAGAGAATGACTAGCGGGTCCCACTTGTCATTGTCGGCTGGAATGATGCGGGTCCCACTTGTCATTGTCGGCTGGAATGATTTTAGGGGCTTAGATACGGGTGCTGCTGCCGGAGCAGAAGGAAAAAAAATTAGGCCAACAAAAATAGGGAGAGCACCCAAATTTAAAGTAGGAGTCCTGATTTGGATGCTCCTGGAGTTGCTATTACAAAATATATGTATCTTGAAAAGCTATAAAATGACTTAAAATTTGGAGCAAAACGTAGAGACAACGAAAACGTAAAATCGAACGGCGCCATCCAAAGTGTAGCCTGCCTGCCTGCCTGGACCCAGCCGGTGATCGTCCGACAGGTGGGCCCGGTTCGTCATCCGCTCCGGCAAAAAGGTTGGACTACGGCAAAAGGCTCCAGCGATCTCCGGCGGCGAGGCGCCGCGCTAGGGGATGGGCCAGGATGTGGTTGCGCACGTCTACGACGTCGCCACCGCCGGCTCCGACACCACCGTGCTCCACATCAACCGCTTCTTCAAGGACGCCATGGGCCTCGGCGGCATCTTCCACACCGCCATCCAGGTCATCCATTTCTCCTCCCGATCCCACCGCCATTCTTTTTCTCCATTTGGGATGCCTGCAACGCCCGCAAAGATTGGATCTCGACTCCAGCGGGTTCGTCTTCTGGAGAGATAGAAATCGGTTCTTTTTTGTATAGTGGCATTGGTTAATGCGTCAAATTGTTTTTTTTTACCCCAAATCTTAATTCAATGCTGTTTGTACTGAATGGGGGCGATTATGTTTTTATTGCTCGTGTGAAGAATTTAACTTCATTTTTCGTTGGAATTGACAAGCGTACAAACTGTGCCATATATGTAACTGCTAGCCAGTAGTCACCATTTAGCCTGATAGCGTGCTCCTTGAAGAGGGTGTGACTTCAAACTGTAGTCTCAATGGGGGCTTGGAGATTTCCTATTAATCCGGTAGGGTTGAATGCAGCCTTGTGGTAAAAGATAGATCTCTGTGTCGTCCTAACGATGATGCCATGAATTGTGAAAAGAAAAACACTCTTTATTCTTTATAACCATTCTGCTCCTGGTTCTGTGAACTGCTTAGCTCCTCCTGGCCGTCTAGAATAAGCACTGATTGTTAGGGTCCTTTACTGCTCTCTTCAATGAAATTTTTGTAAATTCATCCTACGAAACTAGTCATCCATGGTATTGGTATCAATGATTTTATCTGCGATTGGATTCCTAGCAACTGACTATTCATTATTAGGTGCTTATTGTTGAGGCTCTGTTGTGATTAACTCCTGAGCATCTCAACTAACAGGTCTATGGTGATGAAGAATGGTCCTTTGGCTACTGCGACCGTGGCACTGGGGTTTTTAGCTGCCCCCCATGCAAAAATCCCATGTACACTTATCGTGAGTCCATAGTGCTGGGGAAGACCAACTGCTGTATCCTCAAGGTAAATCAGATACTAAGGGAACTGAGCTGGGAGTGGCCTGGACAGTCATATGAACTCCTGTCAAGAAACTGCAACCACTTCTGCAATACCTTCTGCGAAAAGCTTGAAGTACCGAAACTTCCAGGTTCTTATCACTTCTTACCATTTGACTCGTAAACAAATTGTCTATAATGGCTGCTGAAATATAAGCCCTTTATTTTGAACTGAAGTCCAGTCATGAAAACATCTTCAAAATTAAACTGATTTATGACTCCAAAGTGATTGATTATGTGCAGGTTGGGTCAATCGCTTTGCAAATGCGGGTGATGCTGCTCTAGAGGTTGCTGAAACTACAGCAGTAAAGGTATGCATTCTGGACTTTTCTGCTATTTTTATGTTTTCTCTTGAAATTTTGTCATCTCCTGTTGTACCATTGGAATTTGATGTACTTCCCCTCAAGTTATGTGTATCTTCTAGATTTTTGTGTTCCGCATCTCACTCTTTGAAAACTTGAGCAAGTAGACCATGCCATCATGTTAACCAAACTGAAACAGGATGGGGAAGACTCAAAAATTAATGTGCATTCTTTCTAGCTGAAGAAAATCTAATAGAAAATTGTTGTGGTACACTGTCAGATTGTGTTGGAAATATATTTCTTAAAAATCTTTATGCAAAGGAATTTATGCCATTATGTGAAACAGTAGCAGTAGCAGTAGCCTTATCCATTGGCAATACTGTCCAAATTAATTTAGTTTATAAAATTGGCACATACTGAATCTCATCAATCTTTTTCTCTGCACTCAGCTGAAACAAGCGAAAAAGGAAATTGTGACTGCATGCAAAGCAGCCTCAACATTTTTGACTGGCACATCGTCAAGCACCTCATCAAATGCGGAGGATACGGGTGGCTCAACCTCATCAGGAAATTCTCTTTTCGAGGGGGCATGGATCAGAAGTATCGTTGGTATCACTATAAAGCCATCAAAGAGTCTAGTCTGCGGAGATAGTTCAGATAGCGACAGCTCTGAGAGCGAATCAGAATCAGATGGCGATCGGCCTAATAGCGATGAGAACACTGAGCAACAAGCTAAAGACGCAACACAGGAGCAAGGCAAGAAAAATGAGAATAATGGACCACAGGGCCATTCATGAAGCTCACTCACACCAATACTGCAGAGAGAGGAAAGACCTCTACATACTGCCGTTTTCTGATAAACAGATTACACAGGGAGCAAACCTAGAGCAGAAACTAACTTTACAATTTTGTCACGTTCATTTCTGATTGAGAACTGGGAGTGGCGAAAGGGCCCTGAGGAGTGCGGAAGCGATGGAGCGCACCACAATGTGTGCTATCTTGAGCTTAATCTGTCCGCGCCGTGGGAGCGGACGAACTCTCCTTTGCCTTTCAGCCCTGTAAACTCTGATGAGACGAGCGGCGCTTGCTTTCTCCGCCATCTTTGTCAAACGAAGGAGATGTTTCTTTTGTAGAGAGTAGGAAGCAGACAGATGAAGGAGGAGATGTTAGGGAGCTGGTTGCACTTATGCTTAATTTCCTGCTACTGTGGTCTATTTATAGACCCCGAGGAGTTTATCTGAACATAAGACATGACAGCTAAATTCTTGTTTCTGTGTAGTATCAACGGAATGCTGTTCCATATAATAATCCTGCAGTGTCTGTAGGTATGAGAAACCTCTGTTGGTGTGTATGTTTGAGTCATGATTGGTCTGTTTGTCCGTGTGCGCGAATCTGCAAATCTTTGACTTGGTGCTGTCCATACGCGTCTCCTTGGAGCAGACACGTATGCATCCTATGAAGAACAAATGATTGGCTTGAAAGGTTACTATGACATTTGGCACCTCACCTCTGATGTCATGTACTCCTATATGTATGTACGTATATTCAAAATGCATGGAATTGTTGCCAACCTGGAAGGTATGTCCCCAAAAACCTGAATATTTGTGTTGATGAACAGAAGACGCATTTGTGACTATATTTTTCTTGGCGGCAGCTGATTGAGATGAGAGTCAAGCCAAAACTAAAACCAAAACAGACAAGAGGACAAGTGCCACCTGTGATGTCATGTGCATGTATCAGAATCCTGAGCTTGTGAGGAGCAGAGAAATGGTGCCAGGCTGTGGTGCCCCCAGGCCTGAGTGCTTTGCCACTGCACGAGAGAGACAGGCATTTGGAATTATGCTTGTTGATTGCAGGAGCGGTTACAAGAGGCGGTCTCCATCTTTAGAGCTAATCATTTGCATTAGTTTTGCCATGATCCTTGTGTGGCAGTTGCAGACTTGCAGTCCTACCTTACCTGTGACAGGCTGATTGGCCCTTGACTGCTTGAGAGACTCTGGATCCGCTGGAGAAGAAGTTTCCTTGACCTTTTGGTCCCTGTCTCTCCTTGTGGTGTTTCAGTATCACGTCGCTTTGTGAAACCCATTCATTCGTAGACGTTTTTACAATCTTCATACAGCTGAACGATGCTGCAACATCATCTTCTCCGGTCATTACATCATGGTTTATCTTTAAAAAAAAACGCAGGAGAGCTACGTTTCACTGTATTATAGAGATGAAAAAAGGGGTCCCTAACAGGATCCTCATTCATACAGGGACCAAATATGAGTGAGGCAATCACACAGCCATATGGTTTAGACACATATTGGACAATACAACTCGACCTTAGCTCAAAAAGACCTAGTATGCAAGCGTGAGACCTAACCCCTGTAATGTTCTCGCCCCAGCCATGCACCAGAGGGTGTGCTCATTCTTCAGCTCACTCCAAATCATGTTAAGCGAAGGAGAAGCCCCCTCAAAAACACATGCATTCCTATGCTTCCAAATAATCCAGGCCCCTAAAATAATTAAAGTGTTCACTCATTTCCTGCGCTCCTTGCTAACTCTGCTCATTGTCGTGCGCCACCAGTCAACAAACCTCAATTCATTTTGTCGGGGGGACTGAATCTGCTAGGTTCAGTGGAGTGAATAATCTAAACCAAACTTGTCTTGCCACCACGCATGTTGTTAAAAGATGTTGTATCGTCTCATCTTCTTGATCACATAGAGGGCATTTATCCGGATGAGAGAGGCCCCTCTTAGCAAGTCTATCTACCGTCCAACATCTATTTCGGATTGCCAACCACAAAAACATTTTGCATTTGGCAGGGGCCCAAGTCTTCCATAGCCGACGCCAAGGCTCAAAGGTCACAACACCATAGAAAAAAGCTTTATAGGCAGATTTGGAAGAGTAACATCCACTTGCATCGAACCTCCATGTATGACGATCCTCTTGGTCAGTCAAAATAATTCCCAAGAGGCAATCTCATAGCTGTAGAAATTCTCTAATACCAGCCAAGGATAGACCTCCTTGAATGTCCCTTGGCCACACCACGTTGGTGAGGGCTTCAGCCACAGTCCGGCTTTTGTGAATTCTTGGCGAGACACAAGCAAAGACAGCTGACGCAAGATTCTCAATCGAACACCCGGTCAGTCCAGAAAAGAGTATTGTGTCCATTCCCTACCCCTGTAGTGACAGCGATGGCAAACAGAGCTATTGAGTTAGGGTACGAGGGAAGCTCCAGATCAACCCAAGGACGATCAGCTTTGGTCTTTTTAAACCACTGCCACCTGATTTGCAAAGCCCAGACCATCACTTCCAAGTTGGGGATGGCCAATCCACCAAGTTCCAATGGTCTCATGACCTTCTCCCAAGCCACTATACAACAACCTCCATTAGCCTTTTCCTTTCCCTGCCATAAAAAAAACCCTTCTGATTTTATCCACTGCCTTGATGAACCACTTCGGGACGCTGATGGCGATTAACAAATAAATAGGCATGGCGGAGAGAACACACCGGACTAACGTGGCACGTCCAGCCCTGTTCATGAGAGCCGTCTTCCAACACGGGAGTTTGTCAGCGATTTTCTCAATCCATGGCATAAGATCCCTCTTAAGAAGCTTCTTATTAGACAACGGTAGGCCCAAATATTTACACGGGAACTCTGAGATTGTTCCGGGAAGAGTATCTTGAATTGCTGCCAAAGACCCATCTGCACAGCTGATGGGAATAATGTTGCTTTTCTGAATATTAGTTTGCAGCCCTGAAGCATCTCCAAACACCTTAACAATATCTCTAGTAATCTGCAGCTCCTCTTCAGGTGGCTTGAAAAACAAGGCAACATCATCAGCATATAGGGAGAGTCTTTGGCCAGCCACACGTGGGGATAACGGTTGCAACAGCCCCTCATTCCCTGCCTTCACAAACAGACTATTAAGCACACCCATCACTAGAATAAAGAGCATGGGGGATAAAGGGTCCCCTTGTCGAAGACCTCGCTGATGCTGTAAGAGTTCAACCGGTTCTCCATTCACTAATATTTGAGTTGAGGATGATGATAACAGATTGGCCACCAAGTTGCGCCACGAACAGCTAAAGCCCAAATGTTGCAGCACTTCTAAGAGAAAAGACCACGACACCGAGTCGAAAGCTTTAGAGATATCCAGCTTGAGAAAGAGGCTCGGCACCTTTTGTCGATGTAACACCTTAACTGTTTGTTGCACTAGAATGAAGTTATCATGTATGCATCTTCCACGTACAAATGCGGTCTGATCAGTAGAAATCAGTGAGTCCAGGAAGGGGGCCAGCCGATTTGCCAGAATCTTGGTTATGAGTTTACCGAAGCTATGCACTAAACTGATAGGGCGAAAGTCTTTTGCAGTCAATGCATCTTTCTTCTTCGGGATCAAAGTGATATATGCTCCATTTAACAATCCAAGCCCCCTTGCATCACCTTGCTGTAAAGTGATAATTGCCGCCATGAGATCTGCTTTTATCACCTGCCAAGCCTGTTCGCTTGATCGTAAACGATCGTAAATTTCCTGCCAGAACAGTATTTTTCTCTCACACCAAACCAGCCAGCAGTAAATAATCCACGATCGTTTACGGCCTGCCGAACAGGGCTGCTGGCAGTGACTTGATGGTTTCCCAAACTTCTTCCTCTGTGATTGGAGTATCAAGGGCTGACAGATCCAATGCTTCCCTATGAAAGAATTGCAGGTCTAAGGACGCAGGTCGGCTCGGGGCTGTTCCCAGCAGATTCTCATAAAATTCTTTCAAAGGGAACCCTTTTATGATGAAAGAAACAGAGTGGTAGTCAAGCAGTGCTAATAAAGGTTAGATGCTGTCATGAACTCATGATGTGCATCGCCGGGGACCAAACATTTGGAAATTGGTGGAACGGACAGGGGCAACTGACAAGTGGCAGCATGGCTACACTGACATATGCAGCCGAATATTGGTCCAGGTTCGGCCGCCTGCATCTTTGGAATTTTGGAGGGATTCAGTCGGCTTGATTGGGTATCTTGACTCTCGTCGTAGATTAGCAAAAATGTTTTTCCTCTAAAAAGAAGAAAACATCCTATACGTATAAATCCTTTCTTCTGAAGAAGAAAACGAAGAAAATAAAGGTCACAAACATTTCACCATCATCAGTAGAATATAAGACAAGATGAGCATGATAAAGGTCACAAACATTTCACCATCATCAGTAGAATATAAGACAAGATGAGCACGAGACTCCATGTCACTTCCTCCATGCGAGAAAACAAAAAATTGTGCCGTAAAAGGACAGGTAAAATGGCAAGAAAAATACGGACAGGAGGAGCAGGAGGAAAGGGCCGGCCGGCCGGCAGCACCGGTGTCCAGTGCACAAGAGCAAGCAAACACATGGCGCAGGCGCGGCGCGCCCCAACAGGACAAAGAGGATTTTGTTTCGGGTGAGGTGGGGGGCGGCATGGCGCCACCCGCCGCACAGGCTCAGCTCCTCCTCTCCAACCACCCCTCGCCGTCGCCGCAGCACCGTCGGCTCCTCTTCCTCCGCCGCCCGCCGCCTCGCCCACAAACCTGTACCATCCGGCATCACCACGGCGGCCACGACAAGTGGGCCTCCTCCTCCCCTCGCCTTCGCCACGCCCTCCGCCCGCCCGCCACCGCCGCCGCCGCGGTGGCCATCGCGCCCGGCGACCACTGGGGCAACTGGGCCTTCCTCCTCTCCGCCGCCGCGTTCGGCACATGGTAAGCCACCGACGACCGGCTGACCGGAGCTTGCTTGTCTGCCTCGCCCAGTCGCCCTACGCCCCGTGTAACGTCGACGAAATGGATTGAATGGCAAATATACGAAGGGCGGAGGAGAACACGTCATGGGGCGCCGCGCTCAGCGGGGCGCTGGTCAGCATCATGGCCGGCCTGGCCGCCACGGCCGTCGGCCTCGTCACCCCCGGCGCGCCGGCGCACGACGCCGTCATGGAGTACCTGCTGCCGGCCGCCGTCCCGCTGCTGCTCCTCGGCGCCGACCTCCGCCGCGTCGTCCGCACCACCGGCGACCTCCTCAAGGCCTTCCTTCTCGGATCTGGTTGCGGCAAAATCGCATCTTTTTTCTTTTCTTTTCGTAGGCCTCAGGCTCATCTATCTCATCAATCAATCGAATGAATGTTGAACATTTTGGTGTGCAGTCGCAACTGTAATCGGCACGACGGTGGCGTACCTGCTGATCCCCATGAGATCGCTGGGCCAAGATAGCTGGAAGATCGCAGCTGCACTCATGGGCAGCTACATTGGCGGAGGTAACTGTAAATGCTTTGCTTACTCTCACTCATCACTGCCACTGCCCACTGATGACATCATCGACTGCAACGAGCAGCGGTGAACTACGTCGCCATCTCGGAAGCTCTGGGCCTCACGCCATCGGTCCTCGCCGCCGGCGTCGCAGCGGACAACCTTATCTCGGCGCTCTACTTCATGGCGCTCTTCTCACTGGCGTCCAACATCCCAGCAGAGCCCAAGACGGCGACGGAGAGTCCGCAGAAGGATGGCGAGCCCGACGAGGGCGGCAGCGGGGGCGGGCGGCTGTTCGTGCTGAACGGCGGCGCGGCGGTCGCGCTGTCCTTCATCATCTGCAAGGCCGGGTCGGCCATGGCCGCGCGGCTGGGCCTCCAGGGCGGCACGCTGCCGTGCGTCACGGCGCTGGTGGTGTTCCTGGCCACGGCGTTCCCGGGCCCGCTCGGCAGGCTCGCGCCGGCCGGCGAGTCCCTGGCGCTCATCCTCATGCAGCTCTTCTTCGCCGTCGTCGGGGCCAACGGCAACGTCGTGGACGCGGTCACCCGGGCGCCCAGCGTCTTCGCCTTCGCGCTCGTCCAGGTGTCCGTCCACCTCGCCGTTGTGCTCGCGGCCGGCAGGATCATGGGGATGGACAGGAAGCCGCTGCTCATCGCCTCCAACGCCAACGTCGGCGGGCCCACCACCGCGGCCGCCATGGCCACGGCCAAAGGCTGGACCTCGCTCGTGGTGCCCGGAATCCTCGTCCGCATCTTCGGGATCTCCATTGCCACGTTTCTTGGCATCGGATATGGCATGTTCGTGCTCAGAAGAATCTGCGGCTGAACTCAACATGAAGTGTGTTTTCCTGTGGCACACTCGCTAGAAGAATGCTTGCTTTATAGAGTTCTGAAAAAAAACCAGGTTTCGCTAGAGTTCACAAACTTATTTTTTGAACTGCTAATGATAGGTGGATCCATTTAGACATTAGTAATTTGCAATTTTGTATTAGCAATGTCCATACCTTTTAAAGACATGAAATATTTTGCCAATACTGCTATGCACGAAAGTGTGAATACACGTACAGGCTCCAACTAGGAAATTTAGATAAAACATTCAATGTGAAAGTGAAATTTGAGACGAATCAAATCAAAGTAAAACAACATATCAGTGCCCCATTCAGAATCTCAATCCGAGTTCCAACCACCGCATTCTGCGTGTTGGTGTAATGAAATAGAAAAACAGCAAGGGCTAAGACTTTCCTGGGTACTTCAAGCCATTGACCTTTTGAAAATAGAATTTAAACTGAGATGCAAAATTCAAAACAAGATGAACGCGTAGCAGTCAGCATGGCAATCCAATCGAATACGCAAATTCAGTTAATAAACCTCCGGTTTTCGTTTCAACCACAAACACTGGCAGTCAACTATCTTTAGGGAATGAGAAACAAGGTTCATATTCTTAAACAGAGACGACAATATGTAGGATAAGATAGCATGCTCCATAACACATCCTAACCAAGTACAAAATTCAGTCTCGGAAAATTGCAACCCAAACGATAATAGCAACATGGCAGGCAGATGTAGCACTTCTGGATCATCTCCAGGCATTTTAGCTACTTTGTCACTCACTGCTCCTCCTCGATCACACCCTTGTCGCTGACATAGATACCGTCCAAGAACTTTCTGATATCCTTCTTCTTGACATGGCATTTCTGTAGAGAAATGGAGAAAACTCATTCCTCAACACAAATCATAGCACATCAATCCAAATCCACCAGTAGTAATGAGAATTATATAACAGCAATCAACAAAACTAGTAAATTCATGATGCCCTTCAAAGAGGAAAACAAAGATCAAAATAGAAGCAGGAACAATAGTTGACATAAGCATTGCACTAGAAGGTGACATACCATGTGTAAAATATCACAATGTCAGCAACAGGTACAAAAATGAAACAAGACAACAATAGTTTCTCACTGAATTCATCACATAGTTAATCTACTACACGCGCATTTCCACAGTTAGGACTAAGATCAATCATAACATTTTCAAGGCATTAGGTGCTCGCTGTTACTAAATACAGAGCCTTAAAATACTAAATACATGAATGATGGATATTTATACATCTCGAGATGCAGGGCTACAGTTCTAGTTTGTATTTGACAGCACTAGTGTCATATGAACTTAAAATGCGATCTACCTGGACATTTCAAGCAGAAACCACCTGGTTCCTACCATCCAGGCACAGCCAATGTGATAAAACCCTATCATTTGATATTGGATTACTAAAATTTATCTACACCAGCAATAATTGCTTCATAACAGAGCAATAATGAGGAATAAATGCAAGGATCATGATCTACCACACCAAAGCACATCTGACACTGCATACAGCAACCGCCTCGTATATGTACCGGTAAGAGATGATAAGCGATGACAGACGGGATGCAATCAATAGGTAGGTATTCACCTGGTTGATGAGGGCGGCGGAGCGAGAGACGAGCTCGATGTCGTTGCCGTCGAGGATGAGCTCATCCTTGACCTTCTCGGACCGAAGGATGGTCACGCCCTCAAGCATGTCCACCTTCCTGACCTGGCCATCCCGGGATCATCATGAACACCAACCAGTCAGTCAAAGGTCAGAACGCATCACCACACTCCCAGATCTGATCTGCTCGGCCGCACGCGCGAAAGAAAGATGGGTACCTTCTTCTCGCCAAGGAAGTTCCTGATCTCGATGGCGGTGTTGCTGTTGGTGATGGAGGCGTTGATGGGGAAATGAGCATAGACGAACCTCATCTTGTAGCGGTACCCCTTGGTGACGCCCTTGATGAGGTTCTCGACGTGGGAGATGGCGGTGCGGATGGCGGCCATGGTGCGGCGGGTGCCGAACCAGGCGTCCACCTTGAGCTTGCGCCCGCCCTCCTGCAGCTGGAAGTCGAGGTTGAGGTGCTTGAAGTTGCGGGTGAGCTTCCCGCGGGGGCCCTCCACCGTCACCAGCTTGGCGGCCACCGTCACCGTCACGCCCTCCGGGATGTCCATCGTCTCCGACGCCAGGATCGTCTTCATCTTGCCCGGTGCTGCTACTCCTTCGCCTTCTCTTCCTCCTCCTCGGGCGGGCGGGCGACAGGCTGCGGAGGGGAGGAGGGTTTGCTTGTGTGCGCGAAGGAACGGCGGCGCGCTGAGGGCGAGCCATTTTATATAAGGGGGCGGTGACGGGTAGGGTTTTGTGGTTTGATCGGGAGATCCCCGCCGTCGGATCGGTGGCTTAGGGTTAGTTTGCGAGCCAAGAGGTCAGGTGGGCCACTACTACTACTGGGCCATTCTTCTGGGCTTTCAGACCGTATGGGCCGCAGAGTGGATGCCTCAGAGAAGAAGCTGGGTATATTTGGTTGCTCGACGTGGACTTGTACCTTGTTATTTTGGACAGGCTTATAAGGTGTACAAAATCTGAAGGACAGTGCCGATCCTAGGATTTTAAGCGAACCCTCTAGACCATGTATAAAATCCTATAATATAGACGCTAATTTTACTTGCAAAGCGAAAGCAAATCCAATAATATATTTTTAATTTAACATGTCTGATAATTATCGAGGAACAATGTAGACTAAAAAAACAATATATTTGTACTTCTAGAACTAATATGATTACCTTAAGAAAAAATATTCTAAAATTATAAACACATAAATAAGAAGAAAAACACTATATAAGTACAAAGGGCTAGAAGTCTGAAATACTATATAAATAGTTAATTTGGATTAAAAAATGAACAAGGAAAAAATTACCTAGGTCCTGGACATGAATTGAAACAATTGATCGGCGATCGCAATTCGCAAGAAGGAAAGAACCAATATGTCGTCATCGTGGAGCCCTGCCTGGTCGTCGCCGTCGTGTGCCGTGTTCGTGTCTCGGGCAATCTAGCTCTCCGCGGCGGCACGGCTCTCTGGCTCCGCGTGTGTGCATCGGCGCTTCGCGAACTCGCGAGTCACGATCAAAGTGTGCAGCCGCTACGTGGCTCCTCGCCTCCTCTGTTCTCTCTGTCAGTCTGTCCGAGGGCCGTGGGGAAAGGAAAACTGGGAAAGAAAGGCAGACGTTGTCTTCTTGGGTCGCCTGGCCAGTTCTCTTCTTCTCTTCTGTCTGCTCATTAGCTTGCTGATGCCTAACGGACTATAGGGCATGGGGTTTGTATACCTCGGCTTGGGCCGCTCCCTCGCCTGGTCCCTCGGCCGTCACACCCCGTGCCCTCCCCCTAGGGCCCGCACTGCTGTAGGGTCGAGATGGCGACTAGAGGGGGGGTGAATAGTTGTTTCTAAAACTTAATCACGCCGGCTAACCAAAACAAGTGTGGAATTAAAACTATCGGTATAACCAAGACTACACCCCTCTATCTATGTTCTCTAGCACCTCGCTAAGATCCTAATTAAGCAACAAAGGTGTCGGGCTAGCTAGAGCACACCTAACTAATTCTAGGAGCAATGTCACACAAACATATGCCACTAGTATTTCAAGCAATGAGGGGGTTCCTACATATGCTAGTAAGCAAAAGCACAAAGCCAACTAAGCTCACTAGCAAGCTTCAACTCAATTACTTGTAAGTCATCAAATATATCCAATAAATCACCAACAACTTGAATTATAGCACTTGTATGTTGATAGCACTTGGACTTCACTCAATTTTCACATGGCATTGGGTTTGGATGTGCACTAAGCTTTATAACTTGATTCAACATATGATGAACAATATGAGGTCAATTGAATCAAATCTCCAATGCCGATGGTACTTACAAATAATCATCCACTTTTTGATGGTACCCAAATAATTTTGGGTCCTCTCAAATTAGGTGCAACATACTTAGGCATAGCCTTAGTATGAATAGCGGGATGTTTTGCAATAGCAACCATAGAGGTACCTATCGGTGCAGAAAGTGACCAACAAGTAAATATTTGTAGTCTTGCCGTACGTTGTGATCGGAGGTGGCCTAGCACTCAATGACACAGGGTTTACACTGGTTCAGGCAATGTGCCCTACGTCCAGTTTGAGTCGATCGATGACTTTATTCCTGAGCCTAGGTGCTCGAAGTTTGCAGTGGGGTTACAAACGAGAAGGAGAAAGATGGGGGGTACAAGAGGTCCGGTCAGCTCTAGTTGGAAGGGCCGAGAGCGACAGAAGCTCCGATATGAGCTAAGTATTCAAGCGTGTGCTTGAGGTCTGAACCTAGCGGTTCTATGGTTGTGAGCTAATAAATTTGATCGATCTAATGAATCTGGAATGACTTGAATGTTGGGAGAGTGCACATCTCCTTTTATAGATGAAGGGGATGGCCTTACATGTGAGAGGGAGAGAGTACGTATGCTTCTAAGCCTTGTTGCCCACGCGACGGGTACAGGATGATGGTAGGCGCCCACAACATTGTTGGATGTCAGATGCATGTGGGAGGTTCTGTTGTTTTATTCGGGTATGGCAGATATCGGTACCTGCTATATTGTCGATGCCCAGAGGCATGTGAGGAGTTTCACCATGTTCACTCAGTACGGTAAATATCGGCGCCCACAACACTGTCGATGCCTAGAGGCACATGGGAGGAGCCTTACCATATGGAAGTTAATGGCGCCCACAATATTGTAGGGAAAATGTCGGTGCCTGCAACACTGTTTATGACAGGGAGGTTGTAGAGTACTGTTTCTACAAGTGTATAGGGTACAGTCCTCGGTATCATGGTTTGACTTGTGCGCTCTGCCTTGCTTTCTCTGTTCATTCCCCCACCCTTTTCGAGCGGGCGTCCCCGGTCGGTTGGTCCCAGTCGGTTTTGATCACGCTAGTCGGAGACGAGCAGTGAGCAAGGTTTTTGTGTCCCCCGGTCGAAGACATGGGGTCAGAGTCGGAAGTAGTGTTTTGGCTAGGCCTTCTGGTCGGAGAGGTCGTCTAGAGGCGGGCTGGAGACCGAAGTGAGCCCTCTGGTCGGAGAGGTGGGCCGGAGTCGAAAAATGGGCATCACTCCTCTTTGGCCAGACCTTCCAGTCGGTGATTGGATCGCCCTTCAGGCCTGTTGTTTAGATACTTGGGCTGGCCCATGAGTTGTGCGCTGTCTGCTTGGGCTGAGCCCTTGTTTAGGAAGCCGGTCCATGAGGGACCTCAGGTTTATGAACCCGATAGGAGCCCCCGAGCCCCCAGGTGATTTGGGCAAAATTGTCTGGGGGATTTTTATCTTGACGGTGGGTGCGCGTGAGCACACCCACGGGTGTAGCCCCCGAGCTCTCGGGTGATTCGAGCAGAATTGTCTGGGGGGTTTTTTCGTGTTGCCAGTGGGGGAGGTTTTTGTTTTGTCAGCGGGTCCGCGTGAGCGCACCCGCGGGTGTAGCCTCCGGGTGATTTGGGCAGAATCGTCTAGGCGTGTTTGTCAGTGGGCGTGTGTGCATGTTTTTTAGTCAAGACAGAGTCATCAACCAAGGCGTCGTTGTGTAGCCGAGGCAGTTAGTTTTGAGGGATTGGGTGAGACGGAGCTCGTGGATCCTAGCATCGGTGCACACCGTGGGACCGGGCGAGGTAGTTAGCCTTAGGGATCGGACGAGACGGAGCTCACGGGTCCTGGCGTCGGTGCGCACTATGGGACCGGGCGAGTTGGAGTCATGGATCCTGGCCTTAGTGCAGCCCGCGTAGCTGAGGCAGTTAGTTAGTTAGTTTTAGGGATCAGGCAAGCCGGGGCTCGCAGATCCTGATGGGGCGAGTTTCGGGGTCGTAGACCCGGGCGTTTGGTGTGCAGTCGAAGTGTAGCCGGATGGGGCAAGTTCAGGGTCATAGACCCGGGCATTTGGTGTGTAGTCGAAGTGTAGTTGGATGGGGCGAGTTCAGGGTCATAGACCCGGGCGTTTGGTATGCAGTCGAAGCATAGCCGGATGGGGCGAGTTCAGGGTCGCAAACCTAGGCGTTTGGTGTGCAGTCGAAGCGTAGCCGGATGGGGCGAGTTTGAGGTCGCAGACCTAGGTGTTTAGAGTCTTGAGCCCTCGAGCCCTGTTGGGCTTTTGGTAGGGGTCGGTTTGAGTTGTGTGCGTTGCTGTTTACACCAAAATTTGGAAGAAGAGTCATAGGGACTCGAAAACTCCCAAGATCATGTCATCAAGGAATCAATTGTGTGTAGATCAAAACTAGCTGTTTACACCAAAATTTGGAAGAAGAGTCATAGGGACTTGAAAACTCCCAAGATCATGTCACTAGGGAATCAATTGTGTGTAGATCGGAACTAGCTGATTCGAATGCAAAACTGGAATCGGCTTTCTTCAGATAGCGCCAGCGAATAACAACAAAGCTATGATCGACGCCAGGATGAGACATGTTGGACTCTACAAAAAGGGAAAGATTAGAGTCCAAGTGTTGGGGGAGCCCATACGGAGTATGGGCCAACTCCCCCTCGAAGAGGCCTGATGAAGGAATAATGGCGGAGGCTGTCCCTAAAACAGCGGAGGCTCTTTCCAAAACGGCGGAGGTTCCCCCCAAGACGGCGGAGGCCTAGCACAAGAACAATCATGGTGGTTCTCCCCAAGATGGTAGAGGCTCTCCCCAAGACGGCGGAGGCCTAGCGCAGGGACAATGGCAGAGGTTCCCCCTGAGATGGCGGAGGCCTAGCGCAAGGATAATGGCGGAGGCTCTCCCCAAGATGGTGAAGGCCTAGCACAAGGATAATGGCGAAGGCTCTCCCCAAGACGGCGGAGGCCTAGCGCAAGGATAATGGTGGAGGCTCTCCCCAAGATGGCGGAGGACTAGTACAAGGATGACGATGAGTTTCTCCCTAGGACGGCGGAGGCTCCCCCCAAGACGGTGAAGGCTCGGCACAAGAACAATGGCGGAGGTTGTCCCCGAGATGGCAGAGGCTCTCCCCGGGACAGCGGAGGCCTAGTGCGGTGATCATGGCGAAGGTGTTCCCCAAGGCGGCGGAGGCCCATCAAGGTGCGGAACGATCAAATTAGCAAGGCATACGTGAGGACGGTTGATGGGCCTCCAACGGGCGTCGGCTTAGGCCCAAGGTGAAGACATTGCGAGACAGTGTGACGAGAACACCCCTGAGGTTAGACACTAGGGCCAGAATATTCCTGGAATGTACCGTAGCGGTTGAGGGGTACTGTTGTAAACTCTGTAAAGTGGTGGTTGAGCCCTATAAATAGGGAACACTTGTAACTGTATAGGGGAGAGGAAGGAATGAAACCCTAGTTTTGTGTGCCGTTCCCCTACACGCCCATTTGTCATGTCTTCTCTCCTGAGCCTCTGCCTGAGGGCAATGCCCGGCGAGCGGAGGTCTCTGCCTCCTCCGCACTGTCTGAGACCGCTAGTCTCACTCTCTCCTTTAGGCAGAGCCTGAGCCAAAGCCAGAGTTCGAAGCCTCGGCCAAAGTCGAAGGCCTCCACCCCTTTCTTTCTCCCACTTTGCCAAGGCCCACTAAATCCCTCGTTTAGTGACCTTCTGCCTGGAGCCTCCGACGGAGGATCTTGTCCGACAGGAGTGCGCTACGTACAGGGACCTCTGTCCATCTTAGGCGGAGGCCGGCCTCCGCCCGTCTTAGGCGGAGACCCCAACCTAAGAGGAAGGCCTCCGCCCATCTCTCGCTCTTGTTGAGACTGACATTTCAACAGTGGCGCCCACCGTGCTCGGCACGAAAATTTTTGCAGAGCTAGAAGTTGGAGCCCTCGTCGGCACGCCTTCTCTGGCCCATCCTTTGCTAGTCGCCACTGGCCTTCATCATCGACATTCTCTGGCTAGACCTTCATCAGAGGACCTTCTCCTACCTGCCTTCGTCGATGCACCTTCTTCGGCTTAGCCTTTGTAGCGACGACTTCATTAGCAGACTGGCAGTGAACCTCAAGGGATGGTAAGAACCTTTGGGTGAAGGTATGAGTGTACGACATACTTACACCTCCGTAAAGAATTTTTAGCCTAGCAGTATACGGAGCTGTACACGGAGACATCTTTGCAGCATATGACTCTAGCCAGTTTTTGCCTTCGGCTCGTCTCATGTTTGGCCAGCAGTATATGGAGCTGTACATGGAGACATCTTTGGCAGCCTATGAGTCTAGCCAGTTTTTGCCTTCGGCTCGTCTCATGTTCGGCCCATCTATTTTGAGCATGAGCCTTCGAATGACCATGCAAAACTCCAATCAATGCTGCTGCCCAAAGATAAGTATGCTGCCCACCTTAATATTAGCCTTCGTACAAAAAAACTTCATATATATATACATGAGCCAACCATCTTGAATTGAGATCATCGTGTCCTTCGTGGGCACATGGATCTTAAATGAGTAGCCCCACCTATGGAACCTCCGCACACTAACCAGATTACCTTGCAAGCTTTTTGTGCTCTATGTGCATGCGCAGCTTGTTCCTTGGCACTGTATTGGTCGAAGGTCGAACACACGCAGAAGGGCAAAGGTACAGCCAGGCAGGCCTCCACCACGGACCTCCGCTCCCAGACTCCACACCAACCATGCCCCCACGGAGGCCGCATCCTTCGCCACAACTCCGGAACAACTCCAACCACGTCAAGAAGTGAAGGGGGCCAACAAACTTTTATCTGTAGCTACCGGCCCAACATGTTGGCAACGAAGGATTTGACCTCCGACACAAACCGCAGCTAAGTTGCTTGACTTTGCACAACTTCGAATTCTTAGCCTACAACACCAAAGGTATCAAAATAGCATAAGAGAATACTTTTCATCAGCTTATAATCCTAACAAATTTCGACCCTGACATTTATTTTTACACATTCTTGGTCTAACCTCTGCCTCTCGAGGCAAATTTTGTAAACCAACCTTTATGTACAACTTGTCACCAATGTGACCAAAAAACTTGTTGTGGCCTTCGCTGCATCGAAAGCATGGCCTGAGTGGCTATACACGCTTGGCCCTGACTCGGCTAACTTAAAACAATTTTCAACTGTTGTCGAATCTCTTTTTCAATAACATGTAGGTCACCAGCACTGTAAGTATCTCTACAACCTTCGCCGATTATGGGTCTTCATTATATGTCAGTGCACCTTATCATTGGTTCTCTACAGCCTCCATCATCAGTCAGTGGCCAGCCTTCGATCAGTCAGCAGCCTCCGTCATCAGTCAGTGGGCAGCCTTCGATCAGTCAACAGCTTCCATCATCAGTCAGTGGGCAGCCTTCGTCAAATCAACAGCCTCCGTCATCAGTCAGTGCCTTTCATCAATCAAGGTTCTCTACAACTTTCAACAGGGCATGTGTCAGTAAGGACCTTCACCGATTATTCATCTGTCAACAGTCTTCGCCAGTCAGTGCCTTTGACATGTATTGGCCTTTACCAGTCAATAACCTTCGTCAGTCTTTGGCCTTCATCTTTTTGAGCCTTCGTCAGTCATGGTCTTCGTTCATCAATCAGAGGACTTCATCTTTCATTGGTTTTCAGTAGCCTTCATCACTTATTGGTCTTTGTCACTCATTAAACTTCATCAGTTGGTAGCCTTCGTCACTCTACAGCCTTCGTCTACTAACAGCCTTCTAGTCGGAGACTTCCATCAAAAATTGACTTTCGACATCCAACCAACCTTCGAACCCACAAACACTAACATGTTTTCCTCTTTTTTGCAGGCTATAATGACTAAATTCATTGAAGATCTTCATAATATCTATATCAATCAAATATTTGAGCTAACCTTCATAGGAAACTAATCCTTACTATAGTCACTGCTATGAATCTTATCTGTGCTCATGTAGGCTATCAAGTGGCAGCCTTCGCTAGCCATCTAAAACTATTACCCCCTCATTTGAGGACATTATTTCTTATATGCATAGCTTGTCTTTCATTCAAACTTAACCAACATCCTTGCAGCATGCATAATAAGTTTACACCTTTTAAATATTTTTGCGCAAATGCTATCATTCTCATCATCGCATACATATATTGTGTAAGTACATTGCAATGCATGGCCCGGATCACCCGGAAGAAGTCCCGAGAATACATGGGCTCCATGACTCTATGCATCAAAATCCTGGAAGAAGTCCTGAAACAACACGGGCACCAGGTCATGAAGCTAAGGCTATCGTGCCGAGACAACAAAATCCTGGAAGAAGTCCTAAAACAACATGGGCACCAGGTCATGAAGCTAAGGCCATCGTGCCGAGACATCAAAATCCTAGAATAAGTCCTGAAACAACACAGGCACCATGTCACGAAGCTAAGGCTGTCGTGCCGAGATATCAAATCCTGGAAGAAGTCCTGAACCAACACAGGCACAAGGTCACGAAGCTAAGGCTCTCGTGCTACCTTCACCTATCATATAAATGACTAACCATCTTTTGTAGCTAGTGGGAAAGCCAGTGCCTTTCCGGGTGTCGAAAGACTTGCAAAGCAAGTCGATATTCGACGAAGCTATAATGCCCAACCTAAGTCCCTAAAAATGCAGGAGATCAACTCAGTTGCATTTTTATGACTTCTCCGGCCTTCGACACGCGGCGTCGGCGTCTATGTCGGCATCGCCTTCGCCAAGCTCTTCAGCATGAGGGGCTCCGCAACCATCTTCGATAACTTCACCAACATCGCCTCCGCCAAAAACACCTTTTGGCCTTCGCCAAGCAGCCTTGCAGGAGGACCTTCGGTGAAACCATGATAACTAGCCTCCGCCAACGCGACGGCATGAGGGGCTTCATTGACACCTTCATTGTGTACAGCAACTTCGCCTCTGTCAAATAACTTTTGCAATATGGCTCAAGAACCTCCGTCGACACCTTCGACACCAAGTTCTACAACACCTTCGTCGACGTCTACATCGGCAAACTTGGTTCTGAACACCTACTTCCACTACTACAACTACGTTGACTACACCAATCGTGGCTAAAAACTTGGCCACAAACGCCAGCCAAGAGGGGCTAGGGGAGTGCACCAGAGGACCAACCACTCAGGAGCGTGAGGCCTTTTGTCTGGCACTCGTGAACGAAGATTTATTTGAAGACCTCCACCCAAAGAAGGATCAGAGATGAAGATCTCCGCCCGAAGAAAAGACGAAGACCTCCACCCAAAGAAGGATCAGAGATGAAGGCCTCCGCCTGAAGAAAAGATGAAGACCTCCACCCAAAGAAGGATCAGAGATGAAGACCTCCGCCCGAAGAAAAGTTGAAGGCCTACGGAGACCAGCACGCCAAGATGATACCAGACTTAGAGGTGAAGACCTTAGAGATGAACACCTGCGAAGGCCTTGGAAGCAAAGACCTGCACATCATGAATACACTAGAGGCAAAGACCCTAGAGATGAAAACCTAGGAAGGCCTCGGAGACCCACACGCCGAGGTGATACCAGAGGCGGAAGGCCCAAAGGCGATTGAAGACCCCTGCACCGAGAAGACATGAAGATAAAGGCCCACACATCAGGCCTTGGAGACACACCTGCGTGCCAAAAAGACATCAGAAGCAAAGGCCTCAAGGATACAGACCTATGCATCATGAAGGTCCTAGAAATGAAGACCAGAGCACTGAGCGAAGCCGATGAACCATGCTATAGAAGCAGCTGAAGGAGCCGAAGGCCATGGATGAGGAAATCTGGAAGATAAAGGCACCCAGAGCTAAAAGCCTAAGGAATTAGTGCATGTATAGGTTAGAGTCATGCGCGTGCTCTTTTCTCCATACCCTTTTTTCCCACAGGGTTTTTGGGATGGAGTTTTTAGCGAGGCGTGCATGAACGGGTTGCGGAGGGCAATCCTCGCAACCAAGATCTGGGTTGTATAGTGCCTCTTCTTGTATGAACATCTACTAGGTCATGTAGTACCGTCCATAACCTAGTAGCTAAGGGGCTACTATTGGGGGAGCCCATACAGAGTATGGGCCAACTCCCCCTCGAAGAGGCCTGATGAAGGAATAATGGCGGAGGCTGTCCCTAAAACGGCGGAGGCTCTTTCTAAAACGGCGGAGGCTCCCCCCAAGACGGCAGAGGCCTAGCACAAGAACAATTGTGGTGGTTCTCCCCGAGATGGCAGAGGCTCTCCCTAAGACGGTGGAGGCCTAGCGCAGGGACAATGGCGGAGGTTCCCCCCGAGATGGCGGAGGCCTAGCGCAAGGATAATGGCGGAGGCTCTCCCCAAGACGGCAGAGGCCTAGCGCAAGGATAATGGCGGAGGCTCTCCTTAAGATGGCGGAGGACTAGTACAAGGATGACGATGAGTTTCTCCCTGGGACGGCAGAGGCTCCCCCCAAGACGATGAAGGCCTGGCACAAGAACAATGGCGGAGGTTGTCCCCGAGACGGCGGAGGCTCTCCCTGGGACAGCGGAGGCCTAGTGCGGTGATCATGGTGAAGGTGTTTCCCAAGGCGGCGGAGGCCCATCAAGGTGCGGAACGATCAAGTCAGCAAGGCATACGTGAGGACGATTGATGGGCCTCCAATGGGCATCGGCTTAGGCCCAAGGTGAAGACATTATGAGACAGTGTGACGAGAACACCCCTGAGGTTAGACACTAGGGCCAAAATATTCCTGGAATGTACCGTAGCGGTTGAGGGGCACTATTGTAAACTCTGTAAAGTGGTGGTTGAGCCCTATAAATAGGGAACACTTGTAACTGTACAGGGGAGAGGAAGGAATGAAACCCTAGTTTTGTGTGCCGTTCCCCTACACGCCCATTTGTCGTGCCTTCTCTCCCGAGCCTCCGCCTAAGGGCAATGCCCGGCGAGCGGAGGTCTCCGCCTCCTCCGCACTGCTGAGACCGCTAGTCTCACTCTCTCCTTTAGGCAGAGCCTGAGCCAAAGCTAGAGTCCGGAGCCTCGGCCAAAGTCGAAGGCCTCCGCCCCTTTCTTTCTCCCACTTTGCCAAGGCCCACTGAATCCCTCGTTTAGCAACCTTCTACCTAGAGCCTCCGATGGAGGATCTTGTCCGATAGGAGTGCGCTACGTACAGGGACCTCCGTCCGTCTTAGGCAGAGGCTGGCCTCCGCCCGTCTTAGGTGGAGACCCCAACCTAAGACGAAGGCCTCCGCCCATCTCTCGCTCTTGTTGAGACTGACGTTTCAACACCAAGTTATCTTAAATTAGGAATGTTTTCTCTTAGGGCCAAAGATTGTGATGAGTCGTGCTTAGATAGGAGTCATGCATAGGTCCTGGGTATAAATATCAAACCCCAACTATTATAAAGGACACACAATCAATCCAATACAAGTTATTTACTTTTTTCGGCTCCGGCCACCCCTTAGGAGTAGGAGTAGAGTAGATCTCGGTGAGGTCTTTAGCAAGTACGGCTGCATCGATCCGATCGACCTCCAGTGCTTTTCTGTAAGTACCGTGATGGCTTATACCTCTGTTCGTATGGCTACATCGATCCGGTCGACTTCCACTATGACTCTGGTATGAGTTAGTTATTGACTCTTGCCTAGTTCAAGTACAGTTGCATCGATCCGGTCGACCTCCACTGCTCAAACTAGATTAAGGTCAAGTTATCGGCTCTTTCTAAGGGTGGCATTCCTTTGGATAGATTCATTAAGTTACCGATATTGCTTATTGCTTCCATTATTTATTTAATTACAGCAATATCACTTCTCTCGATTGGGATTGATCTAGATCGGCCTTATATCTTTTTTAACCCATCATTTTTTAATCTTAACTGATTTAATCTGCACTGTAAATGATGAGTTATGTTTTATCGGCTGTTTTACATCAATCTTGATCATGCATAGCGTGCGGTTAAGGCATGTTTGATCTTGAGTAGATCTATTGGCTAGCGAAACTGTTCCATGGCTCGTTATCATGGCATGTGTGATTCTGCCTCACACCCCACTATTAGCACCATGGAGTGGAGATCATTATTTGGTAGATCTGTTCTTGAGAGGACATGACTTTAACTGTGCGATATGCCTGAATCAGCTGTTTTTAGCCAATATCGAGCGCTTTCATGAACAATTCGCATCACGAGATTGTTGAAGTAAGGATAGGTTAGCCCTATGATCTTACTATTGTATTATGACCTGCATGATTCTGCCTCATGCCCCACTGATATTAGTAATAAGTTAGGGTCGTCGAGTCTATTGTTGTTTCTACGGCCTGCATGATTCTGCCTCATGCCCCACTAGTCATAGCGATAGATGAGATCTAATATGTTCATTAGATTTATCTCTATTAAATGGATGAATGATGATGAACTGTTTCTTTCATAAAAAGGGGTTCGGTTACTTGTAATCATTGGCTTAGCATGAATTAATTATTGTTAATATCTTATTGTCATTAACCAATATTTGTTTAAAGAATGATATTCATCCTAAATGATAACCGATTCTTCTTACACAACCCCATGAGCTTTGACCGATTTATTCTTATGAATATGCCGGAATCGACTATTTAGTCGATCTCCTTTTATATCGGCTCTCAGAGCCGCACATTTGGGACTGTCTGGCAACACCGGCATGTTCCGCCCTTAATTACTTATAAACTTTTTCTCCTTGTCAATTGTAGGGTCAAATTGACTAGCACGTCTCGGGAGGAGTGCGCAGGATCGACCACCCCTACGCTGAAGCTAGGCGGATCTCAAGCTCCATCGAGCGGACCCTTCCGGCTTGCTTGTGTGTCCTCAGCACGGGATGAAATTCTATGTCGACAGTTTCCCCATCCTTGGTTTCTCACAACCGGAGGGGCTAAGTTTTGTCCCTTGTCCCGATCGCTCGGGCTCGAGTGACATGCTCCATGAGTTCGCTAGCGAGTATGATTGAGTGGAATCCAGGTCCATCGTTCATGATGGGGTCGGCATAGCCCTCTTGTGACATTCCACTGCTTGTTTACCTACAACCCGGTAGATGTCTGGGTCGTTCCAGAGACCGACCTAGGTGGCCTAATGGCTTCCCCTCGATGGAGATTTTGTGGGCTTGGCAGAGGCTTAGGATCGAACGAGAAGGTTGAGATGACCCTGTCTGCTAGACTGGGCGAGGGCCGTACGGGGCTCATCTATGTTTTTCTCCCCTAGCTCTGTTTGATGTGGGGGTGGCCTCGAGCCCTTTGTGGGCCAGCCTTCGAATCTTGGTCGGTCGTTGCTCATGTCGAATGAGGCAATTGCCGCTTCATGACGCAACACGGAGTGTTGTGATGCATTTCGCTGCATGTGTGATGCTTAGTTCCCAAGCCCCCGGGTGGTTCAGGGCCTGAATCGTCTAGGGGGAACGGGCATATGGAATGAATGCGTGTATGGATGTATGAAATGATTATAAAGAAATAGAGGGGGTCGGTAGTGTTACCTTGATGACTCGAGTGACAGGGTTTGAAGAGCTCTAGTCAGAAATGTTCGATCGGGACCCATGCTCGTCGTTCGTGATAGAGTCAGCATGGCCTACATGGGGCGTCCCTTTGCTCCTTGCTTGTCCCTTGGTGTGTTTTCCTGAGCCATTCGATCGACTTTTAGGAAGCCTGATGGTCTCTCCTAGCGGAGATCATGTTTTTGGGGGTTTTTTTAAGTCCCGCCTGGGGAAGCAGAGGGCTGGCTACGTGCGGTGGTGCTTTGGTTCTTGTGCCCATCGTGCGGTAGTGGTTGGCGTGCTATAGTGGTGGGCCATGTCTAGGCCATGTCCTATCTGATTAGGCGTCATTCCATCGGGCAGGGCATGTCTCATCGGTCAGGGCGCGTCCCATCTGCATTAAATGGGAAAGAGAGAGGGTTTTTCGCTCTGTTGTTTCATCTCCCTTGATCGACACGCCTTCCCCAACCGCTGCACCCTTTTCCTTAAGTAGGAGGAGGGAGAAGGTTTTTGCCCTATTCTTTTGCCTATTCCTCGTCTGCCACCTCCTTTCCTTTTCCTTCTTGCCGAGAGCGTTCTTGAGAGCCATGGTGGTTTCTAGGAAAGAAAAGGGAGAGAAAGAGGGAGAAGACAAAAACTCACAAATCCTTTCGTGCTCTTGGAGCAAAATGTCAGACTGGAGGTCGTCCATGGTGAGGGAGTTGTTGTTGAATGTCTTCACCGCGAAGGGGTTTCTGCCGCCGAAGGAGGTGGCGCACTGGAGGGCTCCTGAGAGGGAGTTTCCGTAACCTCGGACTGGGGAGGTGGTTTCCTTTCTCGCCTTTCATGAGCGTGGGTTAGGATACCCCGCGCACTGGTTCCTGCGCTGACTCCTCAATGAGTGGGGTCTGGAGTTGTAGCACCTCAATCCGACGGGGGTGCTGCACATCGCTGGCTTTGTCACCATCTATGAGGCCTTCCTCAGGATGGAGCCACATGTGGATTTCTTCCGTCGGTTGTTCTCTGGGTGAGCTTTGCCGGTGGGAACCCACCCGAGGTCACGCCAGGGGGGGTTTCGCCCTATAGAGGAAACCGAGCATGGGAGGCTCATATCCTGTGTACATCCACTATGACTCGAACTTGGGTGGCACGGGGAGTGGTTTTATATTAGGAATTCGGCGGAGGCGCCGTTCCCGGCGTTCACCGGTGGGAGGCCAGAGAAGCAGGATAGCTGGTCGTGGGGTTGTGCCCATCGGGAGAAGAAGAAGGTGGAGATCATTGAGGAGCTATGGAAGCTTGTGCGGCGTGGTCTTGATAGGGTGCGGGTGTTCCACACCCTCTTCCGCCACGTGGGTTATGCCATTGGCGGAGAGGACGCAGCCGATGTGGAAATACAATGGCCCGATGGACCCAGACTATGCATCGCCGGAGGAGCTACCGGACGACGAGGTCTGGAGTTACCTTGGCCGGGTGCTGTAGTTGAAGCCCAAAGAGAAGGTCGATGGGAAGCCCGCACCTTTCAACTCTGTGATCGTGTCCAGACTGGTATGCTCCCTTCTATTTAGTCAATGCTTCTTCCTCTGCTTTCCTATTTTTTTGATTTTGAGCCACCCGTTTCATAGGGACTTGGAGTTTACAAGTCTTGGTCATACCTTCCCAAGGGACCAGAGGGCATGGCTCAGTAGGCTGCCCAGAAGGAGGCAGCGGATGCCAGGAAGAAAAAGAGAACCAAGTAGGTTCGGTGGAAGCAAGCGAAGGAGCAGGAGATCGCCCGACGCGTGAAGGCTAGAGAACGTAGGAGTGATGTCGAGTTAGAGCTCGAGGTGGAGGATCCCACAGATGTGGATGACATGGTTTTCTCCAAGGAGGAGGAAAGTCGAGAGGTCATTGTGACCTCAGCGGAGCATCGCGACCCTACGGCGATGTCCGCTGGTGATGAGCAGGAGGCGGAGAGGTGCGTGGTGATTCCCATGCAGAGGAAGCGTGTGGCGAGCGTAGATGCTGTCGGCGAACAAGAGGCGAAGCGGACGCGGTCACCATGCCCCTTGGTGGCATCGCCAATCTTGTCCCCGCCTGCCATGGACATGGCCGAGCAAGCCGGGCGGTCTGAGGAGTGGACTGGCACCCATGCATCGCTGGGACTAGCGCCAGCGCATGACTCATAGCCGGAGGATGCCCTGTCTGCTGCTCCGGTCGGGGAGTCCTAAGCCTAGGGTCGCGTCGACCCACAGACTGGCAGGAGCCGGTTGGGACGACTCCGCCCCCGGTTGAAGTGAGGGGGCGCGGGTTGCAACTTGGAAGCGGTCCTTGCCCTGTAGGCCCATCAACGTTGGGTCTTGCCTTTAGAGTCATGCCACTTACCTCCCGGTATGTTTTTCTTTGTTTCTTTTTGGTCTTTTGTTGTTGAGTCTTTTTGGAGTGTGACTTACCTGCACTTTTTTGTTAGTGGCCAGGTGATGATGGGGTTGAGCATCGCCCCAACTCCTGTGCAGGAGACTTGGTGGCCCACCCTACAGCGTGTCATGGCGAGCGGCTGGGGGAACAGGGTGGTGGCGGCGAGCCCTTCCCTTCTAGGGGTGGTGCCCCCCGGGTCGGTTGCTGGTACGGTCACAGCGGCGGTGGTGGCATTGGTGGCGATCTCGGTGCTGGCGACGGAGGTCGCGTCAGAGGTAACTCTCGCTGCCCCTCCTCCACTAGCTATAGTGGAAGAGGAGAGGAGACTAAGCTCCCTGTTTCACTAGGTGGAGGGCTACATAGCTCACCCTCGTGGTCGAAGCCAAAGGCACCGGGGGGGAGACGTGGCTGGGACAGAGTCAAAACGCCCGACGGTGGCCCACGCAACTAAGGTGGTGGATATCTCATCCGACATCGAGGCTGATGACATGGTGGAGCTACCGGTGTCGTCACGGGAGTTGGTGGTGGTTCAGTCGGAGGCTGGGCCCTCCGGTGGTCTATCGGAGGGTGACTTGGAGTGGCCCTCCCCCGAGGACCCGACAAAGGTGTGGTTCGTCCTTCGGGATTCCCAGGAGCATCAGCTCTGGGACATCCTTGGGGTGAAAGGACTTGCCATGATGTCCAAACTTGCTAACCTGTCCTTGAGGCTTGAGGACGCCTAGGAGTGGGTTAAGTCTGCCCAGCAGTTAGTCTAGGTCGACCTATAGCTCGCTACGGAGGTGAGTTTCCCTTATTTGTCCTTAACCTCTAAAAATCTTGTTGGTTGCCTCAGCATGCTTGCTTTTTGTAGGGTCTGAAGGAGATGTCATCCCGCAAGTCCCGCTTCCTCCGGAAGGAGCTTGCTCAGTTGGCGGATCTTGAGCATCAGCTAGAGTCTGCTCGCCGCGTGTCCCAGGATCAGGCGATCGAGACGAGCACGGCGTGGGTGGAGGGACAGCGTCCAGCAGAGCGGGCGACTGCCGCCGAGCGGGGGCTTGAGGCGGTGAAGGCCTACCAGGTGGAGACCGAGGTGGGGTTGTGGACATCCCTGGTGGACACCGAGATGGCGCTCCAAAAAACCCTGGAGACCCTTGAGCCGGAGCGGAATGCCCTGGAGTTGGCGTGGAAGGCCCTGGAGTCGGAGCGGAAGGCCCGGTCGAGGCAGACCAAGAAGTGCTCGCGCTTCAGGGTCAGGTGATGGGGACGGAGGAGGCGAGCGCCCAACTGCATGAGCAGGTGGCCCAGCAGGCGGATGAATTCTCCACCCTTGAGAACTTCCACGTCAGTACGTACCTTTTCTATTTTTCATCATGCTGTTTTCTTCCTTCAACCTGTTTCTGATCTTGTCGCCCTTCTTTCAGAGCTAGGCAGAAAGGTGGAGTCATTATAGCAGAACCTGGAGACGGTCAATGTGACTTTTAGCCAGAATGCAGAGGAGCTGGCCAAGTCCCATGAAGAGCAATGTGCTCTTGAGGGGGAACTTGATCAGATCCGCAATGTTGCCCAGCTTCTCATCTCAGAGGTCTTCGGGTCGGCGCTAAGTACTAGCGCACCCGCTGTCCAACTAGCGGAGGTCCCGGATGCGGTCTAGGATCTTATCATAAGTGGGCTATTCTATGGAGCGTCGAGGGTGTTGACCTCGGTGGTGACGTACCACCCGAACCTAGACTTTGCCACTATCTGCAGTGGATATGCTGACGGCTTGAGCATGGGGGACATCCAAACACTCGGGGAGAGCTTGCTGCCACACGCAAGGTTGGTGGCAGAGCAAGTCTCTATGTAGTGGGTGATGGACGTCCGCTGTGAAGACATGGCTAGAAGCGTGCATCAGGAGGATGTCGCCCAGCCTGCAAATGGTATGAAGCCTGGGTCGGAGGTGGACATCGCCCCGGTTTCGACCGAGCCAAATGTTGTCCCGCCGAGGTGGAATGAACGACCCTTTTGTTTAGGTAAGAAGGAGTTTCACCATGTGATAGTAAATGAAAAAGAGAGGTAGTAGTGTACCCTCATGGAGCCCCCGAGCGACCTGGGTTGAAAAGTGTTTGGGTTAGGGTGCTCTTATAGGAGCAAACGCTAAGTAAATAATGGTAAGACTAAAATTTAGGGGAAGAAAAAACCACATAGCTGTTCCAAGCATTTGGTGGGAAGACGTCCAGTCGGATTACTTCAACCTTCAGTCATCTAGATCCCTGTCCGCTTTGCCCTCTTTCTTGGCCGCTGCTTCTACGCCTTTTCTTCCTTTGGCCCGACAGTCTGTCGTAGAAGGCGCTTGAGGAGCTCGTAGTCCTTGTAGAGGTGTTTGATGGGGTAGGCATGGTTGGTGCAAGAGCTCTCCATGAGCTCATGGAAGTGGCCCGGAAGGTTCTATTAGGGGTGCTTGTCCGTGTGATCAGCCGTGGCGACCGACGTGGAGTTGGCCTATCGGCGGTGATCTTTTTTGTTCTTTTTCCCCTTCTGCGTGGAGGGGCCCTCGTTCTAATCCTAGCGCTTGGCCTTGCCTTTGCCTTGGCCTCCGTTGGAACACTGCGGGAGTGGTGCTCACTGGAGGCATTAGACAAAGGTCCATGGTCCTGAGCCATTAGGGCTGGGACTCCGGTCGCTGCTGCATGCGTCTCGGTTCGGCCTGAGACACGCGTCGATAGGCGGTCGGTGTGGAGCGGTCGTTAAGTCAAGATGAGGCATAGGTGCGACCTCTTGTGACATGCTTAGTGGTTGTAGCAGTGAGCGGGTGGAGCGACTCGTCTGCTACATCCCTATTCCCCTAGCGAAGTGTGAGGCCACAAGTAGGTGTTGCAATACGGAGCTCTCTGCTTGTTGAACGGCGGCGGTCTCCACTAGTGCCTGGAGGTTGTGGTGGATCGCCTGTTTCTGAGGATCACTCGGCTTGGGCAGGCCATGACTCCTAAGGACTTATGGCAGCCGGTGGCGACAGAATTCCAAATTGGCGTCCTTCCCTTGTACCACCACCACAGTGACCGGTCTGGCACGACATCATCCTTCCACGTGACCACCACACGTGCATGATACATAGAAAAGGGCAGCGCATCGATTCGGTTGCTTGGCGCGCCTCGGCCGGTCGATGACCTTGTAGGTGAAGTGACTGGCGCCTTTGGCATGGCCTTGAGTGCAAGCGTGAGAACACGACAAGCCAAATGATCCCACATGCACGCACAGCCAACGTCAATGGGAGCACTACCAGGACGGCAGTGCCGGATGGCACGCAATGCGAGCGACGCGACACGACACGAGCAGCAGCCATAGCAGACGGGCTGAATGGGGAGCAGAGCCACCAATCATGGCTGGGCCTAGCATGCGCACTGTGTGCTAGCGCACGATAGTAGGGGACCCAACCCGACAGTGCCGGACCAACATGCGGTGTACGTGCACAGGCGTGACGGTGGCCGGTTTGAAAATGCTTGTGACACGCCAGCGCAGCAGCACAACGCAGCTAGGGCAAAGGCAGTGGCCCGTGTGCTGCGTGCTCACCCGAGCGCAGCAGTGATGACATGGCCAGCTCGGCAGTGCTCGCTGGCAGCCAGCAGCGGTAGCAGCAGTGCCAGGCAGAGGCAGTAACCGCGGCCAGCACTGGCTTGGTTGAACTATGTGACGTGCATGCCTTTTAAAGCTGTTGCAAAATCCTACCCGATGGTCCAAACGCCAAACCAATTCTTCTATATGCAAGAGGGTACGTAGGGCTATCGACCCAAGCCATGACATCACGCCACTTCTTAGGCCGCTCACTCTACAAAAATTCCCAAACGCGGATTCGTCGACCCAATTACAGACTTAGCACGAAACGAATAAACCTTGATGGTTTCGCGTCGAATTCAATTTCCGAGCTTCTTGATATACTAGCTAGCGAGCCTCGTCCTCGACCGTATGCGTTTCATCGTCGCCTACTAAGTACATACTACAAACTTTATCAAAGTTTGCATAAACATTCTATAGCATTTTTGTTCGATAACAATTCGCTTAGAATACTAAATGATATTAAACGACATGAAGCGTAACATTTTTTTGTTTTGTATAAACATTTCAAGTACCGTACATTGATTTATACCTTATGTTACACACCTTTACACATAAGTAGGAAGCTCATGTAGTGTTTTAGCAAAAACTGTACAATGTAACACCGAGGGTGTTACAAATCTACCCCCCTAAAATAAAATCTTGACCCGAGATTTCATGTGCCGAGTGTGAGAAAGAGGTAGGGAATACATTTTTGGTGCAACAACTAACTATCAGAACCGACGAGAAGGTGAGGGTAATGCTGCAATAGGCAACTCTCTTGTTCCCAGGTGGCTTCATCCTCTGAATGGTTTTGCCACTGCACCTTGTAGAACTTTACCGCTCTGTTCCTGGTCACTCTCTCCTTCTCATCCAAGATTTTGATAGGGTGCTCCACATAAGTCAAATCTGGCTAGAGGGGAAGCTCTTTAATTTCCATAGCTTCATCAGGAGCACGCAGAGATTTCTTCAATTGCGATACATGAAACACATTGTGTACCATAGATAAAATATCAGGAAGCTGGAGATAATAAGCAACAGGGCCACACTGTTGCAACACCTAGTACAGGCCCACATACCAAGGGGCTAGCTTGCCATGGACACCAAACCGATGCACCCCTCTCATAGGAGACACTTTGAGATACACATAGTCCATAGCTGCAAACTCCAAAGGCCTCATTCACTTGTCCACGTAAGACTTTTGTCGGCTTTGAGCTGCTGTAAGGTCCTAATGGGTAGAGGGGGGTGAATAGCCTATTAAAAATTTCTACAACAACACTTAACAAACTGGTTTGACAATTATGAGGCAAAGCAAGTGTTGCGCTAGCCTACTAAAAATGCAAGCCACCTACCACAATTCTAGTTTATATAGTTTCTATCCACACAATAGCAATAACACTACACTAAGTTAGTGTGCTCTCAAAAGCTAACTAAAGAGTCACACTAACAAAACTAACAAGCTCTCACAACTAGCTACACTAAAGAGCTTGACAACTAGTTTGCGGTAAGGTAAAGAGAGAGAGCAAGATAGTTGTACCACCATGTCGAGGAGTGAACCAATCAATCACAAGGATGAGTATCAATGAAAACCAATCACCTCAGAATCAAATGATGGACACAATGATTTTTTACCGAGGTTCACTTGCTTGCCGGCAAGCTACTCCTCGTTGTGGTGATTCACTTACTTGGAGGTTCACGCGCTAATTGGCATTACACGTCAAACCCTCAATAGGGTGCTGCACAACCAACACAAGATGAGGATCACATAAGCCATGAGCAATCCACTAGAGTATCTTTTGGCTCTCCACCGAGGAAAGGTCAAGAACCCCTCACAATCACCACAATCGGAGCCAGAGACAATCACCGCCCTCCGCTCGACGATCCTTGCTGCTCCAAACCGTCTAGGTGGCAGCAACCACCAAGAGTAACAAGCGAATCCCACAGCGAAACACGAACACCAAGTGCCTCTAGATGCAAACACTCAAGCAATGCACTTGGATTCTCTCCCAATCTCACAAAGATGATGAATCAATGATGGAGATGAGTGGGAGGGCTTTGGCTAAGCTCACAAGGTTTCTATGTCAATACAAATGGTCAAGAGAGTGAGCTTGAGCTGGCCATGGGGCTTAAATAGAAGTCCCCACGAAATAGAGCTGTTGTACCCTTTCACTAGGCACAACACGGGGTGACCGGACACTCCGGTCATATTGACTGGATGCTGGACCTCAGCATCTGGTCACGTGATCCATGCCACATGTCCTCTCTCTTCAATCACTGAATGCCCAATCTCAATGGTCATATGACAACCAAACGTTGTAGCACAAAGTGACCGGACGCTGGACCTCAGCGTCTGGTCGTTTCCAGTAAGCATCCAGAAATGATTTTTCACGACCAGACGTGTTCGGTCATGCTTGACCGGACTCACCTAGCATCCGGTCACACGGTGACTCCCCTGTGCATGACCATGTCAGTGTGACCAGACACAGCCAGCCAGCGTCCGGTCATTTCAGCGCCAGCATCTGATCGACGACCGACGTTGCGCTTCTTCTGCTGCTACTGACCGGACGCGCCGGTCCATCAAAGACCAGCGTCCGATCACATATAGTGACCTTTGTCTTTTCTGTCTAGGATGCCGGTAGCACCGTAGGACTCCAAAACCCTTGCTCAAATGTGCCAACAACCAAGTGTATCACCTTGTGCACATGTGTTAGCATATTTTCACAAATATTTTCAAGGGTGTTAGCACTCCACTAGATCCTAAATGCATATGCAATGAGTTAGAGCATCTAGTGGCACTTTGATAACCGTATTCCGTTACAAGTTTCACCCCTCTTAATAGTATGACTATCGAACCTAAATGTGATCACACTCTCTAAGTGTCTTGATCACCAAAACAAAATAGCTCCTACTATTTATACCTTTGCCTTGAGCCTTTTATTTTTCTCTTTCTTCTTTTCAAGTCCAAGCACTTGATCATCACCATAGCATCACCATCATCATGTCATGATCTTCATTAGCTTCACCACTTGGAATGTGCTACCTATCTCATGATCACTTGATAAACTAGGTTAGCACTTAGGGTTTCATCAATTCACCAAAACCAAACTAGAGCTTTCAATCTCCCCCTTTTTGGTAATTGATGACAACCCTTACACAAAGATATGAATTGAAATTCAATTGAATCCATGTTGCTTGCCCAAGCATATTTACCATGTGTAAAAGGATATGGACAAGTTTCAAGAATCCCAAATGGTAGCAATTGCTCCCCCTACATATGTGCTAAGAGTTTGGATTGTAGCTTGCACATATGCTTAGATAGGAAATATAGGAGACAATGCCTACCAAATGTTGCTAAGGTATAAAAGATGGACCTTTGAAGCGTGATACCAATCGGAGTGCACCATTATACCATCCTTAGCACCATGGTTAGCTCGATACCACATGAAAATGAAATCACTATATAAACTTATGCATGCTAGATTTTCATTTCATCATTCAAACCTATAACTAGCATACACCACACAAGCATGAATATTGAAATTTAAAACTTGTGCCATGCAAGCAAACATATGAAATGCACATTCAAATGCATCATACAAGTTCATGAGCTTGCTCCCCCTACTTGTGTGCTTAAAATTTTAATTGATCTTTTTCCTTTGTCATATCTCTCCCCCTATGTCAAGTTCTCCCCCTTTGTTGTCTTTTCATAATCTTAATACACTAATATCTTTGTTTATCTCCCCATGTATTAATATCTTTGGTTTTCTCCCCCTTTGTCATCAATGACCACAAAGGTTCAAAATGTAGATAGGTTGAGATTATCAATGTCAATCAATGGGGTGAGGATCATATTTCTAAATTTGGTTCAAACTAGAAAATTTACCAAAGATATTTAACTCGGTTTGATCCAAGGACAAGCTTCTTCACGCCTCCAAATAAGGGTTATCTTGTACCATGTTGAGTTAAACACTTAGAGATCATTTTCTAGATCAAACACTAGGTTTACAAGTCCACAAACATGTCATGTGCTACCACTAGATCAAAATAAGCATAGAAGCAATAGTGGTACCATATAATCATCAAATTCATATGATTTTCATGAATGAGCCTATTTAATGTGAGAGATGACTAGATGCACTAAATATATCCTTAGCGAGGATGTATACCATGCCAATCAACTTTTACCTTGGATTGCTCGAAGGAGAGGCATGTCATATAAATGGGGGGGGGGTGCATCAACACATATTTGAGAAATCCAATATATTCAACTCATTCCTTAGCTTGCAAAACCTTTTCTCATCCAATGGCTTGGTGAATATATCAGCAAGTTGATCTTCGGTGTCTACACTCTCAATACAAATGTCCCATTTTTGTTGGTGATCTCTTATGAAATGGTGACGGACATCAATGTGCTTTGTTCTTGCATGTTGAACCAGATTGTTGGTCAATTTGATTGCACTCTCATTGTCACATAGCAATGGCACCTTTTTGAACTTGATTCCAAAGTCACTCAAAGTGGCCTTCATCCAAAGTATCTGTGCACAACAACTACCGGTGGATATGTATTCGGCTTCGGCGGTTGATAATGCAACACTATTTTGCTTCTTTGATGACCATGAAACAAGTGATCTTTCCAATAATTGAAATGTGCCCGAGGTGCTCTTCCTTTCAACCTTGCATCCCGTATAATCTGAGTCGGAGTAACCAACTAGCTCAAACTTTGCTCCTTTGGAATACCACAAACCAACATTTGATGTATGCTTCAAGTACCTCAATATTCTCTTTGTAGCCTTCAAATGACTTTCTCTTGGTGAGGCTTGAAATCTTGCACACATGCATACACTAAACATGACATCTGGTCTTGATGTGGTCACATAGAGTAGGCTTCCAATCATAGACCGATACAATTTTTGATCCACCATATTTCCACTTACATCACTATCTAAGTTGCCATTGGTTCCCATTGGTGTGCTAATAGCTTTGCTATCACTCATGCCAAACTTCTTGATCATGTCCTTGATATACTTGTCTTGACTCACAAATGTACCATTCTTTAATTGTTTGATTTGAAGACCAAGGAAGTAAATAAACTCTCCAATCATGGACATCTCAAACTCATTAGCCATCATCTTTCCAAACTCATCACAAAAGTCTTGATTGGTTGATCCAAATATAATGTCATCAACATAGATTTGCAACACAAACAAGTCTTTGCCAATCTTCTTGATGAAAAGAGTGGTGTCAACCTTACCCATCATGAACCCTTTAGAGAGTAGTAAGTCCCTCAATCTCTCATACCATGCTCTAGGTGCTTGCTTCAAGCCATACAATGCCTTCTTCAACTTGTACACATGGTTGGGCTTCTTGTCATCTTCAAAACCAGGAGGTTGCTCAACATATACTTCTTCATTGATGTAACCATTGAGAAATGCACTCTTAACATCCATTTGATAGAGCTTAATATTGTGGGCACAAGCATAGGCTAGCAAGATTCTAATAGCTTCCAATCTAGCAACCGGGGCTTATGTTTCTCCAAAGTCAAGACCTTCAACTTGTGTATAGCCTTGTGCTACCAATCTTGATTTGTTTCTTACTACTATCCCATCTTGATCTTGCTTGTTTCTAAAGACCCATTTAGTTCCAATCACATTGTATCCCTTTGGTCTCTCTACTAATTCCCATACTTAATTTCTTGTGAAGTTATTTAACTCTTCATGCATAGCATTCACCCAATCAACATCCTTCAATGCTTCATCTATCTTCTTTGGTTCAATGGATGACACAAATGAGAAATGCTCACAAAATGAAGCCAATCTTGATCTAGTTTGCACACCTCTAGAAATGTCACCAATGATAGTGTCCAATGGATGATCCTTTGCAATATTGGTTGGTTGGAGGATTGGAACTTGATTGCTTGCACTTGCTTGATCATTATGTTGAGATGATGTACTAGCCACTTGATCTTGTTCATTATCATAAGAGCTTGCTTGAGTTGTATCATCTTGCACATTTGAGTTAGAGAGCACTTGCGCTTTATCATCTTCATCATCATTCACTTGCATAGGCCTCAATTCACCAACATCCATGTTCTTCATGGCATTTGAAAGTTGAATGTCTCTAACATCTTTCAAGTTATCATTCCTCTACTTGTGAACCCTTGATTTTATCAAATTCAATATCATGAACTTCCTCAAGAGTACCACTATCCAAATTCCAAACTCTATATGCTTTGCTAGTGGTTGAATAACCAAGTAAGAATCCTTCATCACATTTCTTTTCAAACTTGCCTAATCTAGTGTCTTTCTTCAAGATATAGCATTTGCAACCAAAGACCCAAAAATATACAATGTTGGGCTTTCTACCATTCAAGAGCTCATATGGTGTCTTCTCTTTCAATGGGTGACAATAGAGACGGTTGCTACAATAGCAAGCCGTGTTGATAGCTTCGGTCCAAAAAGATTGACTCACATTATACTCACTAAGCATAGACCTTGCCATATCAATGAGTGCCCTATTCTTCCACTCAACAAGACCATTTGATTGTGGAGTGTACTTGGCCGAGAATTGATGTCTAATTCCAAATTCATCAGATAACTCATCAATTCTAGTGTTCTTAAACTCACTACCATTGTCACTTCTAACTCTCTTGATGGTTGTTTCAAACTCATTGTGAATGCCCTTGATAAATGATTTGAATATTGCAAACACATCACTCTTGTCCACTAGAAAGAATACCCATGTGTATCTAGTATAATCATCCACTATCACAAAGCCATATTTATTTCCACCAATGCTAGTGTATTGTGTTGGCCCAAACAAATCCATGTGCAATAACTCAAATGCTTTACTAGTGCTCATCATGCTTTTCTTAGGATGGGTGTTTCCAACTTATTTTTTGGCTTGATAAGAACTACAAAGCTTATCCTTTTCAAACACAACATCTTTCAAGCCTCTAACCAAGTCATGCTTAACCAATCTATTCAATTGTTTCATTCCAACATGACCAAGCCTTCTATGCCATAACCAACCCATGCTAGACTTAGTGAACAAGCATATAGATAATCTAGCTTTACTAGCATTGAAATCAACTAAGTATAGATTCTCATATCTAAAGCCTTTGAAGATCAAGTTAGAGCCATCTACACTTATGATCTCTACATCATCTACCCCAAATATGCATTTGAATCCAAGATCACACAATTGAGCCATGGATAGCAAATTGAAGTTCAAGCTCTCTACTAGTAACACATTGGATATGCTCATGTCATTGGACATTGCAATCTTACCAAGCCCTTTGACCTTGCCTTTGCCATTATCACCAAATGTGATACTATCATAACTATCATTGCCATTGGTGTTGATTGAGTTGAACATTCTTGCATCACCGGTCATGTGTTGAGTGCACCCACTATCAAGAACCCAATGTCTTCCTCCGGCTTTGTAATTGACCTACAAAAGAAGATCAATTCTTTTTAGGTACCCAAACTTGCTTGGGTCCTTGAAGGTTAGTTACTAAGCTCTTTGGTATCCATATGGCTTTCTTCTTTGATCTCATCCATGGTTTACCAATGAACTTAGCCTTTACACCATTTGCACCCCTGGTAAGCATATAGAAAGAATCAAGCTTAATGGAGGATACATTAGTATTTTTGCTCTTGTTTTTGCATTCATGCTCTTTATGACCAACTTGCTTGCAACTAGTGCAAAATCGACCATTGTTCTTCATAAAACTAGTCTTATGAGGAGCAAAGGCTACCTTGTCTTTCTTTAATTGTATAGCCTAATCCCTCTTTGTAGAGAGAAGCTCTTTGGCTACCCAAGCATATAAGCAAGCGGTCCTCACCACCATAGGCTTTAGCTAGGGTGTGAGTGAGCTTATTGACCTCCTTCTTGAGGTTCTCATTCTCAACCATTAGTGAGGTATCACAAGTGAAACAATCACTACTAGATGAGGTGGAAGTAGAAGTACTACAAGAAGGGTTAGTGGGAGCAACAATGATAGGCATAGATAATGATTCATTAATTATATCGCAAGTTAAGCCTATATTACAAGTTTCAACATGCTTCTTTTTATTTTGCTCATCAAGCAAAGAGGAATGAGTTTTTTCAAGCTTCTTGTGAGCTTTGCCAAGCTTCTCATGGGCTTCCTCTAGCCTCTCATGAGTTGCTTTGAGCTCATCATGGGCTTGCTTGAGGGCTTTTACCTCCTTATTTAAGCTCTTGCATTCCCTTCTCTTAATGTCAAAGTGTTCTTTAGCATCTTCTAGCATGTCATATAATTCATTTTTAGTAGGTTCATCATCATTACTATCACTATCATTTTCATTATCATGTTCATCATCACTTCCATCATCACAAGTTTGTACCTTAGTGGCCTTAGCCATGAAGCATGATGGAGTGTCGAAGAGAGAAGGCTTCTCATTGATGGCAATGCTTGCAAGTGCCTTCTTCTTGGTGGTCTTGTCATCATCACTATCATCATCATCACTTGAGGATGCATCACTATCCCAAGTGACCACATTGAACCACCCTTCTTCTTCTTGAAGGTCATCTTGTCCTTCTTCTCTTTCTTTTCCTTTTTGTTCTTCTTATTGTCATCATCATTGTCGCTATTGTATGGACATTGAGCAACAAGATGATCTTTGCTTCCACATTTGAAGCACCTTCTTGATTCTTCCTTGCTCTTGGATGAAGATTTCTTTCTTCTAGCACGGTACCCTTTCTTCATCATGAATTTGCCAAATTTCTTGATAAAGAGAGCCATCTTCTCATCATCATCATCATCCCATGAGCCATCATCTTCACTTGATGTATCTTGCTTTGCCTTGCCCTTGGATGATGTGGCCTTGAATGCCACACTCTTCTTCTTCTCATCTTTCTTCTCCCTCTTTTCTTCTTTCTCATCATCATATCTATATGTATCATCGGTCATTATATCTCTCAACACTTGGTTTGGTGTCATGGTGTCCAAACCACTCCTCACTAGAATAGTGACCAATGTGCCAAATCTTGAAGGTAAGCATCTTAAGAACTTGTGGGAGAAGTCCTTGTCCTTCACCTCTTCTCCAAGTGCTTTGAGATCATTGACAAGCACTTAAAGCCTATGAAACATCTCTGACACACTCTCATCCTCCTTCATCTTGAAGCTTGCAAACTTCTCTTTGAGAATATATGCCTTTGCACCCTTCACGGCTTGAGTGCCTTCAAATGATTCCTCCAATTTTGTCCATGCCTCATGAGCCATCTCAATATTCTTGATTTACTCAAATATTCTCTCATCAATTGCATCATGAATGGCACTTAGAGCAATGTCATTGTTTTAGAGAAGCACTTCTTCAGCCACGGTGGGATTCTCTGGATCACCAATCTCAATTCTGGTTTCTACCACCTTCCACACTTTTCTATTGATTGACTTGATGTGTGTGGTCATCTTTGATTTCCAATACAGATAATTTGTGCCATCAAATTGGGGTGACTTCTTGGTGTTGTTGATTTGAGCCATTTTTACACTGAAGGTTGTTAAGCCTCAAATCACGGTGACCTCATCTCTAATACCACTTGTAAGGTCCTAATGGCTAGAGGGGGGTGAATAGCCTATTAAAAATTTCTACAACAACAATTAACAAACCGGTTAGACAATTATGAGGTGAAGCAAGTGTTGCGCTAGCCTACTAAAAATGCAAGCCACCTACCACAATTCTAGTTTATATAATTTCTATCAACACAATAGCTATGACACTACACTAAGTTAGTGTGCTCTCAAAAGCTAACTAAAGAGTCACACTAACCAAACTAACAAGCTCTCACAATGAGCTACACTAAAGAGCTTGACAACTAGTTTGCGGTAATGTAAAGAGAGAGAGCAAGATAGTTGTACCGCTATGTTGAGGAGTGAACCAATCAATCATAAGGATGAGTACCAATGAAAACCAATCACCTCGGAATCAAATGATGGACACAATGATTTTTTACCGAGGTTCACTTGCTTGCTGGCAAGCTACTCCTTGTTGTGGCGATTCACTCACTTGGAGGTTCACGCGCTAATTGGCATCACACGCCAAACCCTCAATAGGGTGCCGCACAACCAACACAAGATAAGGATCACACAAGCCACGAGTAATCCACTAGAGTACCTTTTGGCTCTCCACTTGGGAAAGGTCAAGAACCCCTCACAATCACCACAATCGGAGCTGGAGACAATCACCACCCTCTGCTCGACGATCCTCGCTGCTCCAAGCCATCTAGGTGGCAGCAACCACCAAGAGTAACAAGCGAATCCTGCAGTGAAACACAAACACCAAGTGCCTCTAGATGCAAACACTCAAGCAATGTACTTGGATTCTCTCCCAATCTCATAAAGATAATGAATCAATGATGGAGATGAGTGGGAGGACTTTGGCTAAGCTCACAAGGTTGCTATGTCAATACAAATGGCTAGGAGAGTGAGCTTGAGCCAGCCATGGGGTTTAAATAGAAGCCCCCACGAAATAGAGCCGTTGTACCCTTTCACTGGGCACAACATGGGGTGACCGGACGCTCCGGTCATATTGACCGGACGCTGGACCTCAGCGTCGGGTCACGCGATGCGTGCCATGTGTCCCCTCTCTTCAATCACTGAATGCCCAATCTCAACGATCATATGACGACCGGACACTGCAGCACAAAGTGACCGGATGCTAGACCTCAGAGTCCGGTCATTTCCAGTAAGCATCTAGAAATGATTTTTCAGGACCGGACGCGTCCCTGTCCGCTTTGCCCCCTTTCTTGGCCGCTGGTTCTACGCCTTTTTCTTCCTTTGGCCCACCGGTCTATCGCAGAAGGCGCTTGAGGAGCTCACAGTCCTTATAGAGGTTTTTGATGGGGTTGGCATGGTTGGTGCACAGGCTCTCCATGAGCTCATGGAAGTGCCCAGAAGGTCCTGCTAGGGGTGCTTGTCCGTGTGATCAGCCATGGCAACTGACGCGAAGTTGGCCTGTTGGTGATGATCTTTTCTGTTCTTTTTCCCCTTCTACATGGAGGGTCCCTCGTCCTGATCCTAGCGCTTGGCCTTGCCTTTGCCTCAGCCTCTGTTGGAGCACTATGGGAGCGGCGCTCGCTGAAGGCGTTGGACAAAGGTCCATGGTCCCGAGCCATCAGGGCTAGGACTCCAGTCGTTGCTGCGTGTGTCTTGGTTTGGCCCGAGATGCGCATAGATAGGCGGTCGGTGCAGAGCGGTCGTTAAGTCAAGATGAGGCATAGGTGCGACCTCTTGTGCCACGCTCAGTGGTTGTAGCGGTGAGCAGGTGGAGCGACTCATCTGCTACGTCCCTATTCCCCTAGCGGAGAGTGAGGCCGCAAGTCGGTGTCGCGATACGGAACTCTCTGCTTGTTGAACGGCGGCGGTCTCTACTAGGGCCTGGATATTGTGGTGGATCGCCTATTCCTAAGGATCGCTCGGCTTGGGCTGGCCACGACTCCTAAGGACTTGTGGCGGCCGGTGGCGACAGAATTCCAAATTGGCGTCCTTCCCTTGTACCACCACCACAGTGATCGGTTTGGCACGACATCATCCTTCCACGTGACCACCACACATGCACGATACACAAAAATGGGCAGCGCATCAATTCGGTTGCTTGGCGTAGCTCGGTCGACCGATGACCTTGCATGTGAAGTGACTGGCGCCTTTGGCGTGGCCTTGAGCGTAAGCGTGAGAACATGACAAGCCAGATGATCCCACGTGTGTGCACAATCGACGTCAATGGGAGCAGTACCAGGACGGCAGTGCCGGACAGCACGCAATGCGAGCGACGCGACGCGACACGAGCAGCAGCCACAGCGGACACGCTGAAGGGGGAGTAGAGACGCCAATCATGGCCGAGCCTAGCGCGCGCACCATGTGCTAGTGCACGACAATAGGGGACCCAACCCGATAGTGCCGGACCAACACGCGGTGTACATGCACAGGCGCGACGGCGGCCGGTTCGAAAATGCTTGCGACACACCAGCGCAGCAGCACAACGCAGCCAGGGCAAGGGCAGCGGCCTGCGTGTGGCGTGCTCGCTCGAGCACAGTAGTGATGACATGGCCGGCTCGGTAGTGCTCGCTGGCAGCCAGTAGCAGCAGCAGGAGTGCCAGGCAGAGGCAGTGGCCACGGCTAGCACCGGCTTGGTTGAACTATGTGACGTGCACGCCTTTTAAAGTTGTTGCAAAATCCTACCCGATGGTCCAAACGCCAAACCAATTCTTCTATACGCAAGAGGGTACGTAGGGCTATCGACCCAAGCCATGACATCATGCCACTTCTTAGGCCGCTCGCTCTACAAAAATTCCCAAACATGGCTTCGTCAACCCAATTACAAACTTAACGCAAAACGAATAAACCTCGATGGTTTCGCGTCGAATTCAATTTCCGAGCTACTTGATATACTAGCTAGCGAGCCTCGTCCTTGACCATACGCATTTCATCATCGCCTATGAAGTACATACTACAAACTTTATCAAAGTTTGCATAAACATTCTATAGCATTTTTGTTCGATAAAAATTCGCTTAGAATACTAAACGATATTAAACGACATGAAGCGTAACATTTTTTTGTTTCATATAAATGTTTCAAGTGCCGTACATTGATTTATACCTTATGTTACACACCTTTACACATAAGTAGGATGCTCATGCAGTGTTTTAGCAAAAACTGTACAATGTGACACCGAGGGTGTTACAAATCTACCCCCTAAAACAAAATCTCGACCCGAGATTTCATGTGCCTAGTGTGAGAAAGAGGTAGGGAATACATTTTTGGCGCAACAACTAACTATCAGAGCCGATGAGAAGGTGGAGGTAATGCTGCAATAGGTAACTCTCTTGTTCCTAGGTGGCTTCATCCTCTGAATGGTTTTGCCACTGCACCTTGTAGAACTTTACCGCTCTATTCCTGGTCACTCTCTCCTTCTCATCCAAGATTTTGATAGGGTGCTCCACATAAGTCAAATCTGGCTGGAGGGGAAGCTCTTTAATTTCCATAGCTTCATCAGGAGCATGCAGACATTTCTTCAATTGCGATACATGAAACACATTGTGTACCGCAGATAAAATATCAGGAAGCTGGAGACGATAAGCAACGGGGCCACACTGTTGCAACACCTAGTACATGCCCACATACCAAGGGGCTAGCTTGCCATGGACACCAAACCGATGCACCCCTCTCATAGGAGACACTTTGAGATACACATAGTCCCCAGCTACAAACTCCAAAGGCCTCCTTCACTTGTCTGCGTAAGACTTTTGTCGGCTTTGAGCTACTGTAAGGTCCTAATGGGTAGAGGGGGAGGTGAATAACCTATTAAAGATTTCTACAACAACACTTAACAAACCGGTTTGACAATTATGAGGCGAAGCAAGTGTTGCGCTAGCCTACTAAAAATGCAAGACACCTACCATAATTCTAGTTCATATAGTTTCTATCCACACAATAGCTATGACACTACACTAAGTTAGTGTGCTCTAAAAAGCTAACTAAAGAGTCACACTAACCAAACTAACAAGCTCTCACAACTAGCTACACTAAAGAGCTTGACAACTAGTTTGTAGTAATGTAAAGAGAGAGAGCAAGATAGTTGTACCACCGTGTCGAGGAGTGAACCAATCAATCACAAGGATGAGTATCAATGAAAACCAATCACCCCGGAATCAAATGATGGACACAATGATTTGTTACCGAGGTTCACTTGCTTGCCAGCAAGCTACTCCTCATTGTGGCGATTCACTCACTTGGAGGTTCACGCACTAATTGGCATCACACGCCAAACCCTCAATAGGGTGCCGCACAACCAACACAAGATAAGGATCACACAAGCCACGAGCAATCCACTAGAGTACCTTTTGGCTCTCCACCGGGGAAAGGTCAAGAACCCCTCACAATCACCACAATCGGAGCCAGAGACAATCACCACCCTCCGCTCGATGATCCTCACTGCTCTAAGCCATCTAGGTGGCGGCAACCACCAAGAGTAACAAGTGAATCCTACAGTGAAACATGAACACCAAGTGCCTCTAGATGCAAACACTCAAGCAATGCACTTGGATTCTCTCCCAATCTCACAAAGATGATGAATCAATGATGGAGATGAGTGGGAGGGCTTTGGCTAAGCTCACAAGGTTGCTATGTCAATACAAATGGCCAAGAGAGTGAGCTTGAGCCAGCCATGGGGCTTAAATAGAAGCCCCCATGAAATAGAGCCGTTGTACCCTTTTACTGGGCACAACACGGGGTGACCGGACACTCCGGTCATATTGATCGGACGCTGGACCTCAGCGTCCGGTCACGCGATGCGTGCCATGTGTCCCCTCTCTTCAATCACTGAACGCCCAATCTCAACGGTCATATGATGACCGGACGCTGCAGCACAAAGTGACCAAACGCTGGACCTCAGCGTCCGATCGTTTCCAATAAGCATCCAGAAATGATTTTTCACGACTAGACATGTTCGGTCATGCTTGGCCGGACTCACCCAGTGTCCGGTTACATGGCGACTCCCCTATGCATGACCATGTCAGTGTGACTAGACGCAGCTAGCCAGCATCTGGTCGTTTCAGTGCCAGCGTCCGGTCGACGATCGACGATGCGCTTCTTCTCCTGCTACTGACCGGACGCGCCGGTCCTTCAGAGACCAGCGTCCAGTCACTTACAGTGACTTTCATCTTTTCTATCTAGGGTGCCGATGGCACCGTCGAACTCCAAAACCCTTGCTCAAATGTGCCAACCACCAAGTGTATCACCTTGTGCACATGTGTTAGCATATTTTCATAAACATTTTCAAGGGTGTTAGCACTCCACTAGATCCTAAATGCATATGCAATGAGTTAGAGCATCTAGTGACACTTTGATAATCGTATTCTGATATGAGTTTCACCCCTCTTAATAGTATGGCTATAGAACCTAATTGTGATCACACTCTCTAAGTGTCTTGATAACCAAAACAAAATAGCTCCTATTATTTATACCTTTGCCTTGAGCCTTTTGTTTTTCTCTTTCTTCTTTTCAAGTCCAAGCACTTGATCATCACCATGGCATCACCATCATCATGTCATGATCTTCATTTGCTTCACCACTTGGAATGTGCTACCTATCTCATGATCACTTGATAAACTAGGTTAGCACTTAGGGTTTCATCAATTCACCAAAACCAAACTAGAGCTTTTAGCTGCCTTCAAGTGGCTTCGAATATTATTTACTTTCTCTCAAGCCTCTTTTATGAAATTAGGCCCAAAGTACCCACAGTCTCCCACTTCAACCCAGTTCAGTGGCATTCTACACTTTTGCCCATATAGAGCCTCAAATGGTGCCATGCGGATGCTCTCTTGGTAGCTGTTATTGTAAGAAAATTCAGCTAACTTCAAACACTTATCCCACTTCTCAGGAAAAGAGATGGCACAAGCCCTCAACATATCCTCGAGCACCTGGTTCACCCTTTCAATTTGACCATCAATTTATGGGTGGTATGCTGAGCTTCTAAGAAGATGAGTACCCAGACAGTGATGCAGTTGCTCCCAGAAACGAGAGACAAAGATTGACCCTCTATCAGAGACGATAGTAAGGGGAACTTCATGAAGGGTCACAATCTGATCAAAATATATCTCAGCATACTTCTTGGCTATATATCTAGTGTCCATCGGGACCAAATGGGCAGACTTGGTGAGACGGTCCACAATGACCCAAATAGAATCAAAGCTCGTGGATGTGCAGGGTAAACCCACAATGAAATCCATAGAAATATCGTCCCATTTCCAAACAGGAATGGGCAAGGGCTGCAAATATCCTAGGATACGCATATGATCTGCTTTAACCCTACCATAAGTGTCGCACTCTGCGACGTGCCGAGTGATGTCCTACTTCATGTTAGACCACCAGTACAAGTGGCATAGATCATGATACATCTTGTTGCTGCCAGGATGAATAGACAGTTTTGAATGATGAGCTTCATTCAAAATCTTTCTTTTCAGCTCTTTATTGGATGGAACCACCAATCTATCCTTATATCTCACTACTCCATGTTCATCAACACTAAATGAGGGCCACGTCCTTTAGCCATCAACTTCCTGATGTGAGGAACCTCTTTGGGGTCTTCCTTTTGCTCCCGCATAATCTACTCCAGCAATTATGAGGTCAATGCAATGTGAGCCAATACCTCTGCATGGTTGAGAGACAAAGGTGTTTCCTCAACCTGATGTGACTTTCGACTCAAAGCATCTGCCACGACATTGGCCTTGAGCGCAAGCGTGAGAACGCGACAAGCCGGACGAGCCCACGCGTGCGCACAATCGACATCAACGGGAGCAGTACCAGGACGGCAGTGCCGGACGACACGCAATGCGAGCGACGCAACGCGACATGACCCGAACAGTAGCCACGGTGGATGCGCTGAAGGGGAGCAGAGCCGCCAGTCATGGCTAGGCCTAGCGCGCACCGTGTGCCAGTGCACGACAGCAGGGGACCTAAGCCGGCAGTGCCGGACCAACACGCAGTGTACGTGCGATGGCGCGGCGGCGGCCAATTTGGAAACGCTTGCGGCACGCTAGCGCAGTAGCGTAGCGCAGCCAGGGCAAGGGCAGCGGCCCACGCGCGACGTGCTCGCCCCAAGCGCAGCAGTGATGATGTGGACGGCTCGGCAGTGCTCGCTGGCGGCCAGCAGCGGCAGCAGCAGCAGCAGTGCCAGGTAGAGGCGGTGACTGTGGCCAGCGCCAGCTTGGTTGAACTATGTGACGTGCACGCTTTTTAAAGCTGTTGCAAAATCCTACCCGTTGGTCCAAACGCCTACGCAAGAGGGTACGTAGGGCTATCGACCCAACCCATGACATCACGCCACTTCTTAGGCCGCTCGCTCTACAAAAATTCCCAAACACGGCTTCGTCGACCCAATTACAGACTTAACGCGAAACGAATAAACCTCGATGGTTTCACGTCGAATTCAATTTCTGAGCTTCTTGATATACTAGCTAGCTAGCCTCATCCTCGACCATACACATTTCATCGTCGCCTATGAAGTACATACTACAAACTTTATCAAAGTTTGCATAAACATTCTATAGCATTTTTGTTCGATAAATATTCGCTTAGAATACTAAATGATATTAAACGACATGAAGCATAACATTTTTTTTGTTTCGTATAAACGTTTCAAGTGCCATACATTGATTTATACCTTATGTTACACACCTTTACACATAAGTAGGATGCTCATGTAGTGTTTTAGCAAAAACTATATAATGTAACACCGAGGGTGTTACATTTAAGTAGTGATCGGACGCGCTGCTCAAAGTGACCAGACATAGGACCCCAGCGTCTAGTCGTTTCTAGTAAGATTCCACTCACGACCAGACACGTCCGGTCATGCCCGATCGGACTCACCCAGCGTTCGGTCACTCATCGTTTCCTCTATGCGCTGCCACGTCAGCGGGACCGAATGCACCCAGCCAGCGTCCGGTCGAAGACCGACGCCAGCGTCTTCACTGCTTCCACTGACTGGACGCTCCGGTCCAGTTGAGACCAGTGTCCGGTGCTTTCTGTGTGACCCTGTCTTTTCTATACAGGGCACCGGTGTCACCGTCGGACTGTCTGCACTCTACGGGCGGGCACTCCACCGGTGAAGTTTCTTTCTCTTGCTCTCAAGTGCTAAACACAATGTGTATCACCTTTGTGCACATGTGTTAGCATATTTTCACAAACATTTTCAAGGGTGTTAGCACTCCACTAGATTCTAAATGCAAATGCAATGAGTTAGAGCATCTAGTGGCACTTTGATAACCGCATTTTGATACGAGTTTCACTCCTCTTAATAGTATGGTTATCAAACCTAAATGTGATCACACTCGCTAAGTGTCTTGATCACGAAAATAAAATGGCTCCTACCATTTATATCTTTGCCTTGAGCCTTTTGTTTCTCTTTCTCCTTTTCTGAGTCCAAGCACTTGATCATCACCATGGCAGCACCATCATCATGTCATGACCTTCATTTGCTTCACCACTTGGAATGTACTACCTATCTCATAATCACTTTGATAGACTAGGTTAGCACTTAGGGTTTCATTAATTCACCAAAACCAAACTAGAGCTTTCACCGATCCCACATGTAAGCCGGGTGGCCTGTGGGATCACCCTATTAGCCTCTCGTTGCTATGTCGGTTCTCTACTGCCTTAAGGATTGCATCTATGCCGTTTATTCAAGTCGGTTTGATCCGAGGGCTCAGAATTGATGCTCCAGCCTATATATTTCAGCCTGCACCCCCCCCTCTAGAGCAATCCATGCATTTGATCCTAAGAGCCTGAGGGCTAGAAACCCTAATTCATATTTCCACTAGGATCAGAGCTAGCAATCAAGAGAAGATTAGTCCTCGATAGGATCTAGTCTTGTATTAGAGATAGAGAGATAGGGTGAGAGGGAAGAGTTTCGGAGGAGTCCTGGCTTGTTGGTGCTCTCCCTACGGCTTGTACCCTGGTGGAATCATGTTTTTCATGAGCTTGCTTCTAAGATTTCTCTGGTAATCGACTTCTAATTCAAGTAAGCATTTTGTTCATATTGTTCTTCAGGTTTGTGACTCTCTCTGAGTACTTTAATCCTTGTAGCTCCTAGGTTAAAGTAGTATTCGTAGTGTAGGCGTGGTGCTTAGACTCAGTTACTCATGGATGTATCCTACTTTCTGGATCGGTGGTAGCTCGCGAGGGTGACTCTTATTGCCTCGTTGAATCCTTTGTAGTCCACCTCCCATTAGTAGGCCTAGCAGGACCTTGTTACTATAGGAAACATACTCTACCTGTGTTTTCTTTAGTAATATCCCTAGAATTAAACAATAGAAGACAAAGTTTATCGAAGTTAGAACTAGAAGACCTCTGCGATCTCCTCTACGCTCTTATTATCTAGCCTTGATTGTGAAGTTGGGTTAAGTTAGATTTGGTTATTCTCTCACACATGTTTCCTCGAGTTCGATATAAAACAAGGTACTCCCGGTGAAGTGCTACATCGGTATAATATCCGTGCACTTGCGGATTATTCTGTGTGCATTAATTTATACCAACAGTGAACCGTATGACTGCATGTAATTTTGTCTATTTGTGAGGCTGACGTTTGGAATCCATCAACCTTATATTGCATCCATTGTTGCTGTTGTGGCCATCCAAACACGCATTCTAGTGAAAATATAGGCACATGTAGATGTAGACTAAGTGATGTTTTAGATCGAATAGACTCTACCTTGTTGTCGACAAGATGCTAGGCCTAGTAGCGACAGCGGCACGCCGACAATAGGGAGGGTGGTGGTCAAGGAAGGATTCATTGACCCAAAGATGTTAGAAGCAATGTCATGCAATAGAGCTTAGCTATGGACAATTAGCTTTATATATGGAGTTTCAAGGTCTCCAATAAATGTTCGATGTTATTAGAGCCCTCAAAGAAGCTTGGATGGGACCATGTGGCAGAACCTCCTAAATCATAGGACCCACATGCATCTGTCACTGTCCAACGACCTCTGACGACTATGCATATGTTCCTAGTAACTTAAGAAGACTGTCGGGTGTCCCCGCGGAACCCCGAATCATCCACGATTTCCGAGCAGGATCCCATTACAGAGTCATTGCAGTATTACAACAGTTTATTCAAATAGATACATCAGAGTAATATAGCGGAAGTCTTACAATAACTTAGTTTACAAAACAGTAGTTTCAAACCTTATAAACCAAGTTCGATTAATATTCCAAACCGTAGTAGTGAAGTGGCATTATAACGTAATACAAAACACGCAATTAAACTGCCCTGCCCAAGGGCCACAAATTTACTTATCATCATCGGATCGAACAACCATCATGCAACACGGCCCAAAACAGACCTGCTCATGAGGCTCACCTGCAACAAGGGTCAACGAACCCTGAGTACAAAAGTACTCAACAAGACTTAACCGAAATAAAAATTGATAGAACTCAGGAATGCAGGCTCAGGGATTCAAGGTATGGCTTTAGCAATAATCAAAGTTCTTTTGCGTAAAAGCTCTTTAACGAAATTCTTTATGTCAACATTTAAAACTTCATAAGATCATATACAAAGCTGACACGATCCGTAATGAGATCATGAAACTTCATAACCAACACCTTCACAGACCATCCTCAAGTTCCAGTTATTTATTACTACGATGATGAACAGTGAGTTGAGTCTCCATAACCGAGGAGCAACGACGATTCGAACCGATTAAACCCAGCTGGGGATTCCAGACCACACGACATATGCGGGTCCCCGACTCACATATATCAACCTACCCTCGGATCCTCTAAAACAAGAACGGGTCCGCGCCACCCGAGAATACAGTACTCCACCAATCCAGCCCATTGCCACGTGGGTACACGCTATTCCCGCCATCTCTCCACTCCCAGTGCGCGAGTAGCCATTCTCGTAATAGAATCGCCAAGTTAAGGCTTACCGGAGTATGTGGTTAGTACTACAAATTCTCACCTCATGCAATTCAACAACGGTACGGGCCTTAATCGACACAGGCGGAAAGAACCCGCTCACAAGACATTACCAGGTCTTGTGGCTCACACACACCGAGTCCGCCCGGTCTAGATTTATTACTCCACATTCCCATATCACATGATAACATAAGTAACCAAAGTTCCATTTAAAACTCGTAGGTGACAGGTAATCACCCGACCTTTATTTATCTAAGCATGACTAAGCATAACTAGCCATATACGAATTAAAACGGTTAACAAGGTAGATAAGGAAAACAAGGTTGGTCATGCATCAATTAGGTTTTTACTTAACTCCTAATCACTTAATGCAGTATACGAAAGCAAAAGCGAAATCAATTTGTAAAACACAAGGTAGGGTTTAAATGCATCCGGGGCTTGCCTTGGTCAGCAGAAAAGGTTAGTTCCACAGAGAGATTATGGAGTTAGACTTGACAGCATCACCACTGATGGATGAACCTTCTCCAACACTTGATCAACGCGAGCACCATTGAATGATGACAATCATCCAAAGATTAGTCAACGCGAACCTTCTCACTCACGTATGCACTACACGTAAATAAATAATGCATGCTTTAGCATGATGGATTGTATGACATGATGCATGGAGGTGCATTGGTGAAAGCATAAAAGATTAACTAACTTGAATACAACTTTCCTTCACGGTACAGTTACAAGTCAAAACTAACTAAACCTTTTTTATAAACCCAACTACTTACTTTAAGTACCAAGAATCATCTTATGCTAATGACCCAAGGTCATCACTCAATCAAAATTTCAAACAAAACCTAAGTCATCAAGGTTTACTATTTAACTAACATCACACAACTAACTATAGAGAGCAAGCACATCAAGCATGACACAAGTTTAACAAGGTCACAAGTATCATAACTTGACCATCAACAAGGGCATAAGCCACACTTAGCAACACATGGAGTAAACAACCATAACTAGCATATGTCTATTTCTGGACTGGAAACAATAGGTTCATGTTTGGAGCATAACTAGAGTTATACAAATCCAATATCCATGCAACAAGACATTCTGGAAAGCTTATGAAATTTTCTACAACTCATCTTTAATCATCTTAGCATGATTCTCAAGTTAACTAAGTCAAATATACCCATTTACAGAAACTGGTCCCCAAATGACAGAGAGCAGCCATTTCTGAAACCCAACTTTAAACAGGCATAACTCACAAACTACTTAGCCAAATACCACCAAATTTTAATAGCAGCTAGATATATGGATTATCTACAACTTTGTTATTAACAAGTTTCACAACAAAGCACATTATCATAAAGAACTTTGCTAAGTTCCTAGATCTGTCCATAAACCACATCGGCAAGAAAATAATTATTAACTTATGTTGTAAACACATAATTGAGCAAAACCAACTTCACCAACATTTCACACATGACTAAAGAACACCAGAAAGCATGGTGCTCACTTCTAAATAAATTTTCTTAAAGCATTTCTTAATTTATTTAGACATCAAGGTGTATTTATGAACATATACCAAAAATGCACAATAACTTCTACAAAAATTACAGTAGCTCACATATCCTCTCAATAGTCTACTGTACAAATTTCATACCATTTGCATAAGTATAGCTGCCTCTATGAAAAAGACAATTTGCTATTGCAAGAAATCATGTGAGAGCGAGATAAACCAAAAACTCACTCATACTTCATCCAATACTCATCAAATTTTTACCACACATCAACTATCACATGAGTAGCATGCCACAAAAATTTCACTTCATTTGGAGCCCTAGATTTGCAGTTATGGAAAATAACAAATTCAACTAGCATTACAACCTTACTGCACAAATCTATTTTTGCAGCTAAAACTTTAAACTAAAACATGACATATTATAGATCTACTGCATAGACACTTTCATAAGGATTCCAAAAAGTCCTCATTTTCTATTTTATGAATTTCCTATGAATTACTATGAATTTTCAAAGTTCCAGCCGATTTCAAAGCAAACAGGTCCAAAAGGCACTATTCACATGAGTCTGCGGTTCACAGAAAAGCCCCTCACAAATCTCGAATTTGAAGCTGAAGTCCCTGGTCGCGATTTGAAGAACAGAGGACGCCGGAGAAGCTCGATTTCTGGCCGGTGAAGACTCACTGGTGGCAATTGGAGGGGTGGTCGAGCTACGGGGTGGCGAGGCGAACCTGAGGATGGCCGCAGCTCGACCGGTAGCTGTCCGTGACGGCCTGGCCACGCGAGCCCGCTGCTCGACGGCGGAGTGGCACGGCGGCAGGGCGCCGAATGGCTACAGCAGCCTCAAAAATGTGAAAATAGAGTTCATAGGAGATCAAGCATGCTCACCACGACATGATTGATCAACTGATAGAAGCCGAGACGCGCTGGAGCTCCCTGCCGGCGACGGCGGCGTTCATGGCGGCCCGTACCGACGTCGCGATGGCATTCTGATGAACACTGTGGTTAAAATGACCAACCAGCAAGCATTACAGCTTCATGGTGCCAAGGGGAGTATGAAACAACAAAGAGAAAAGCAAGAACTTAGCCCGAGACGGCTGGCCACATCGAGATGGAGCTCGGCGGCCATGACGGCTGGTCACGGCGTGAACGGCGGGCGCGGCCGTTTACGGTGAGGCGAGGCGCTCAGGCGATGCGCAAGGGAGAGGCAAAGCTGTCTACGTGCTCAATTTGGCCAGAGGATGAGCGGTGGAGGTGGTGTGCGCCGGCAAGAATGGACGACGGCGACGGCGAACAGAGAAAACGAAAAGGAGGACAACGGCGACGGCACAAGCTATAAATGACGGCCAGGAAGCAAGAGGAAACCACGTAGGAGTCTTCTCCGCGCCAGCGCGACACCGAGGGCAGCCACAGTTGCGCCTAGAAGCTGATCGAAGCACGCCGGCGAAGAGGTGTCGCCCGCGGGTACTGTTCACCGAAATTACAGAACTGCCACTCGCTTTGAATCCCAAATTACTCCCAAATTTTCATAACAACTCAAAAATCTCCAAAAACAAAAGTTGCTCAAAATTTAACGTTCTACAACTTTGCTTTTATAACCATTCCCAAATTTGGTCTACATTTTGAAATGCAAGTTTAAATTCAAGAAGGGAATATTTAAAGAATCACGCCTTTTCAAATTACTTCAAATTTCATAAAACAACTTTCAAAACTCTAAAAACCAACTTTGTACAACTCGACAAGCTCTACACTTTTGCTTTTAGGCTCAACCCCAAAATGTGCTTAGATTTTGAATTAGGTTTTCCAGGGTAAACTTTAAATGCTGGAAATTCGGGTTTTCGGAAATCCAATTAAACACAAATGTTTTGAAATTGATTCATCCATACAAGTCAACACATATTATCATAAAACATTATTCACACTAAGCATTGCAACAAAAATTATTAAACTTTTATTAAGGAAGAATTTGAATTGTTTAATAGATTCCCACATTAAAATTCACAAAGTTTCTTAATCACTATTATTTCATGTAACATATAACACACTTCATAACAACATTTACATGCTATAAATTAAACATGAAATGCATTCATGAGTTGATACATGATGATTATGCATAATGATGACATGATCACCTTTTAAGTACTTTATAACATCAAGGATGTTACAGACCACAAGCCTAATTACTACTCCCTCGATTCTAAATTATAAGTCTTTTTGGTTTTTCTAGATTCATAGGTTTTGTCATGTATCTAAACATAGTGTATATCTATGCATCCGTTGTGCCATATCATGCTACCCACTGAAAGCAAAGGAAAGCTACACACAATCCAGCGGTGGGGCGGAGGAGGCACAAGCCCCTGGCCCTATCGCAGCTAGTGGAGTCCACGTAGGTCGAGTGGATGGCCATGCTGGTGAACGGCTCCGTGGCATGATGCGTGAAGGTTGTGCGTGATCTAGAGCAACTGTTGGAAAACAGTCGTCTTATTTTCGTGGTACGACCATTGTGAGCCTGGTCGGCGGCGGCGGCAGCCGAGGAGGCGGCCATTGCTCTAGAGGTGAGGTGAGGTAAGTGTGGGTGGGATTAACAGAGAACCGAGGGGAACTAGCTCAATACACAAGGGGAAATGAAGCCAGGGAAGGGAAAGGAGCAACAACTGTCCACTCGCATGTATAACATACAGGAGTAATCATTTTGACCCACTGCTGACCACCACAGGTGCCTGTGTTTTCAGCATGCTAACTAACGAGTGGCACTGAATTAGGCTGCTAGTGTTCACACACATCAAAGAAGTCAGCCACAGAGGAACTCTATTAATCTTCACATCAAAGAAATCAACCACCACGGTGGAAATCAGCTGACCATGAAAGAAATCAGCCAGGACATTAGTTATTTTATTAAATGTTTTGACCAACAAGGCCTTAATTGAAAAATAACAAATGAATCAATAAAAACAACACAAACCTGGCAAAACACCATACACACAAAATAATATGCCCCATGCATAACTAAAGGAATTACATAGCATCATGACATTGTTGGTTTTGCACCACCATACTCCTCCACTGCCTCATTCATTGACCCACTACAACTAAAGTGTGCCATCAAGAAACTCCTCCGCTACACCGAGCCCCAGAGCTCATTCTCCCCCACTCTAGAAGCAGCAGCCCTTCCTGGTCTGTTATATTCATTCTTTGTTTTCCTCCTACCAAAACATGGTACTAGTACACATATTCCACTGTTAATCATCTCTAACAAGGATGGATCACAGGTGAACACACTCACTTCCACATCTACCTTCCCAAGCCTCTCTTCCACATTCCACCTCTTCCCTACATGTACCGAGTTCCAATCAACCTTAAATTACATAAACCACATCAATGGTGGCGGGCGCTTACAATCTCCCATATTTTTCCCCAATCCGTCAAAACTAAGTTTGCCCTATCCCCTCTATCCATATCTCTATCTCCTGCTACCATCCATTCTCTCTGTTCCTAACTATAACACAAATAGTAAGCCAACGACCCTAGTGGTATCGACAGACCCAACTACCAATTGAATCAGGCTCATGACTAGTTACCCAGCTCGATTTCGTTCTTATAGTCACAAAGACACTCACCTCGAAAGCGTTTGGGGCCATTCAATTCCGATTGAATGGTAGGGTTTTCTTTTTTTGATAATATGGATTATTCTTTACACTACATTGAACAATATCATTAGATTTAGAAGTGCAAAAAAGTATTTATTGAACCAAAATAATTATCCCCAAACTGAAAAGTAGAGTTTTTGGTTCCAAGACAAGGGCAAATCTCAACCAATCAATCACTCTTCTTTAGACACATGTCACGTCCAAATGTTCTTTTCTCTGTCTTTACATTATGGAGTAATGTTATAGCATGTTTATAAGGCCTTCTTGTCATATTACAATAAATATTTCTTAGGATTCTAATCAATTTCTTACTTTATACGACAATCATAGTCTATCTGTTGGTATATGGCTTTCTACATGCACATCCAGCTAAAAAAGAGGGGCCACCTACCAGTAAGGGGAGTTGTAGTATATGGGCCTTTGACAAGCGCTCTCTCTCTCTCTCTCTATACCTTCACTCCTTGAGGTTCACATTGTGCGACTCATCACCATCAATATCGATCAAACGACGTTCACCTTCTCATCACTCCTGAAAGTAAAGTCACAAACATAGACACATACATGCATGGAGTTAGATAAAAGTAAACATTCCATTTTTATAGGCTTCCAGGCGCAATCTCTTTCCTAGTACAAAAGAAAAGTAGAAAAAAATATTTCAAAATCACTATACTTTTAGGATATCTTTTTTTTTAAAAAAAATGAAAGTAAAACTTGTGAAAAAAGGCTATGCGTGTATGATTTTATTAGATTTAGAAGTGCAAAAAAGTGTTTATCAAACCAAAATAATTAGGCCAAAACTAAAAAGTAGAGTCTCTGACCAAAATTAAAAAGTAGAGTTTCTGAGTCCAAGACAAGGGCAAATCTCAACCAACCAATCACTCTTCTTTGGACACATGTCGCGTCCAAATGTTCCTTTCTCTCTAACTTTACATGATGGAGTATTGACATATTTATAGCTTGTTTCTAACCCCATTTCACCATATTATAATAAGGGTCTGTTTGGATCCTTGGAATTGAATTCATTCTAATAATTACAATTTAGACATATATTAATTAAGCTAATATAGTTGTTTATGGAATATATTTGTATATTTAGTGATCTATAGAATCCATTTCTATCTCCCACCCTATAAATTTAAGATATGCTTATTTATGAGCTTGGGAATGTTATCGAATGTCAAATTCCAAGTCAAATAGCCTAATCCATTAAGTAGATTTCAATTCCTCCAAAATAAAGAGATCCAAACGGCCCCTAACATTTCTTAGGATTCTAGGCAATCTTCTTACTGTATTACAAGACAATTATAGATATTTGTTTGTATATGACTTTCTACGTGCACATCCAGCTAAAAAAGAGGGGGGGCACCTGTTAGTAAGGAGAGCTATAGCAAATGGCCTTTCAACAAGCGCTTTCTCTGTACCTTCACTCCTTGATGTTCACATTGTGTGACTCATCCGTCATCACCATCAATCTCAACAAACGACGTTCCCCTTCGTCACTCCTCAAATTAAAGTAAAGTCACAGGCACGGACTTACATGCATGGAATGGACTAGATAAAGGTAAATATTCCAGTTTTATAGGCTTCTAGCCTACAGGTGTTCGTATCGCAATCTCTTTCCTAGTACAAAAGAAAAAGGAGGAAATCTTTCGAAATCGCTATACTTTTATGATATCTAAATTAGAAAAGCAAAATAAAAACAAATCTTGTGAAAAAAAGGCTATGCACTTTGTGTATCAGTGCGTATCATTTGAGGGAGACTATATACACGATTCTCTTTTTTGCCTGATAATATACATGACTTCTTTTTTGGGTGTGTGGTTTGGCAACACTATGCGCGCATGACTTTATGTACGTACAGCTAGCGAGGCAGGCACGCGAAAGCAACAAGCGAAGGTTGATGTCTCGCTGGAAAAACGAGCGAGCGATCGAGGAGACAGTGCGAAGTGGCCCTGAACTGAACCCGCTGCTGATGAAGAGAGTGCTGGACGATCATGGCATGGCATGGGTCGGTCGTCTACCTATACCGCGGCATGCAACTGCGCAATACCAATACAAGCTAACTACGCACTGCACAGCACAGCACAGCACGATGAGTAGGCAAAGCAGCAGCAACTCTACCTACACATGCATGCATGTTCTTGCACAGGTAGCTGTCTCTGTGTGCCGAATCTACCCAGGATATTTTGCTGGGCAAAAGAGGATCGATCGGAGTCGCAAAAGAAGAACTCCTACACACAGATGCAGAATGGCGACCGATGGAGCTGAGGCATTACTGCTGGTCATGCACACAGGACTAGAGGAGAAGAACTTGACTTGCCCCATGTACATGCTGGACTAGCTAGCTATCCAAGAGATCACTCCCCCGGCCCCTGCTGTGTGGCTGTGTGTATGCATAGGCAGGCCACTGAAACAGACTACTATCTGGCTGCATGCAATTCCCTGTCAAAGATATATATGCAGGGCGGTGTGATCTTTTGATCATTTTTTTAGATAATGAGTGATCTTTTGATCATGTGTCGCTCTCATGGATATGCATGCATGGTCTGAACATGAGAACAGGGTAACAAGAGCTTAGCATTTGTGTTGGTCACGGCTCCTCCTGGTCCTGCTTCCCACGTTTCATGTCTGAAGAAAACGTCTCGCTAGTTCCTTTTGCTGAAGTTTCAGGCTCTGCATAGCATATCTGCAGAGTAAGTGTGGGTGGAAGGCTTAATTTTTTTTTTGTTTGAGAACTGCGCTATTACAAGTACAAAAACAGTCAGATACTCAGATTACATGCTGGTTCCATGGCTCGGGTTAGTCTTTCTTTTTTGATAGATACATTGGCGCCCTTTGAAAGACTGAGCAACCCAAACCAGCGGCGAAGCCACAGTACATGTGTCGGGGTCATGCGACCCCGATAACTTTGTACGAATCAGTGGAACCCCGCGTATTCCGGCCAGCTACAACCCCATCAGATTGAGTTAATGAATCTGTGCGACCCCGGCAGCAGTTTAGTCTAGATTCGCCGCTGACCCAAACTGACAACTACTGCCTTATCTGCTCCAAAGCCTGCTGCTCAGCTGCTTCTTGCTTGAAGCACCATGTTGATCTCCGGTTGGATTCCATCAAAGACACAATGGGTTCTCCTGTGTGTTTCCAAACCGTACACGCCACCATGATTGGAAGGCTCGCTGGATTCAGTTAGAAGAGGAGACTGGAGAGCAAAGGCTAACTGACAAGGGTCGTTGGTGAGGAGAGAGGAAGAAGAGTGTCCCTGAAGCTGCTTGCTTTCAGAAACCAGATCAAAGAGGTGATATGCTATGATGGCCAAGTTCTATATAGTGTGTATCGCCTCCAAAAAAAAAAACAAAGGTAGTGCTTAGTAGTTAGGTGGAAATTAAATTATTAGTCATGAAACATAACACCAATAATTGAAAGATTATCTTTTTTTTTTCTATTAGACAGACACAGAGAGAGAATAAAATCTTTTCCCTCAAAGAAAAAAGAAAAGAAAAGAAAAGAAAAAGAAGGAAATCTCACATCACCACTGTTTGCTGTTCCATACTGCTGAATTAGAGATTAGGTTGAGGAAAGGCAAAGCTGACATTACAAGAGTTGAGTCGAGTCGGTGGTGAATCTGAATCAGAGTGGCGGCGGCGAAAAAGTTGCTTTCAAACGGCAACACATCAAAGGCGGCAGCTTAATTAGCTCGAATCAAATTACTAGTCCTGAAACGATCTCAACAAGGCAATCAAGATCAAGAAGTTATGTTTCTGTGTTAATAAGAGGAATGGGGGCCGGGGGAGAAGAGAGACGGATTCATTCACATCCATATCTTTGTGTGTTTTTATTATGAATGAATGAATGATAGTCTGATGGATGCGACAGTACAGCGATTTAAGCATGGACCGAAGACGTCGTTTCGGCTGACTCGTCTTCCTCCTTTTCCTTTCCCTGACTGACAATCTCGGCTAAAGAAAGAGAGAGACAGAGGGAGAAAGAGAGTACGTATGTAGCATCAGATCCATGGCGTCCCCATCTATCGCTCGCTAGCTCTTTCTTTCTTTCTTTCCATGGCAATTTGCCAGCCGCGATGGAACTGAGTGACAGCGGTTAGTTAGATCTTCACCAATAGGCCCAATGATTTATTGGACTCTTGAATCTGCGTCCTGATCGGGGGTGCTCAATCCTAATATGTTTGGTGGGCCATTGTCGCACAACACTATAAAAGATAGGTGGGGATCACGGCTCTAACAACGAGGTTGACCAGAGCCGCCGTGACCCACGAACATAAAACCTAATCCGATCTAAAGTGAGTGCTGCCAGTGACGGGAAGCCGCCACCAACCTCACCGTCGCCTCTGCATCGCCACTGGACCTCGTCTCCACCACGCTGGACTCCACCGCGCCAGCTCCCTCGACACCGACGTCCACGAGGCTGCGGCGCAACTGCGTCAGGGCAAACTAGAGGAACCCTAAGTAAGATGCTTACCCCGATCTACGGTTTAAAGGCACTGTCGTATCTAACAATGGTACCAGAGCCAAGGTTGTCAGTTTATAGATCTAGTATGGGGTAAAGCAATGAAAAGAAATCAAAGAAAGAACAAGAGTTCGATCTGTTTCGGATTGAAACCTTAACCCTAACCGGGTAAAAAAAATTGAAAAGAGATTGGGGGTGGCGGATGTCACTGAACTCCCGGTCACCACCGCCACCGCGCGAGGAAAGGTGCCGCACCACCATCTTCGCTGCCGCGCGGCAAGAAAAGAGCATACCTCCTTTTGGATCTAAGTAGACAGAAGGGGTTCCCTAACCCTAAACCTAACTAGGTGAAGGAAAGAACAAAAGAAGAGGGATTCGACCGAACAAAAGAAGAGGGATTCGGCCTAGAAGAGAATCAAAGCCGAACCCTAACCCACAAAGCACTCACTAGGGAAGAAGAACAGTGACTCCAGTGAGTCAAACCCTAACCCTAACCCCAACCCCAAATCAGTTCAACTCCAAAAAGAAAAGAAAGAAGATCCAAAAGAAAAGAAGGAGAAGAGGGGAAGGGGCTTATCTCGTCGATCTCGAATCAAAATCAAGAGCAAAACCGAATCGGGTTCAATCGAACCATAACCCTAACTCGCGACGAGGAAGGGGAAGAGAGCGATTCGGTACAAATAGAAAAGAAAAGAAATCAAATAAAAGAGATGAACCGAATCGAACGAATTGAATCAAGAAAAGAAACCCTAACCCTAACCCTAATCCCCAATCGCATGACTCAGATCCAGAAGGGGAAGAAGAAAGGGAAGGGCAGAGGCCTACCCTCGCCGCTGCCGACATCGCCGTCGCGCGGGATGAACAGGTGCGCTGCCGCTTCCTCGGCGCGTGAAAAGACAGCGCCGTTGCCGCTCAAGCACGGCCTCCACGGGCGCGGTGGGGCACCGCCGCTAGTCCGCTCGACGACAGCGCGCTCAACCGCGTGGGGAGCGCGCGCGCCGGCGAAGGGGCCAGCAACGGCGCCATGTCGCTCGGTCACCGCCGCTGCTCGCTGCGATGAGAGCTGCTGCGCTGAGAGAGAGAAAGGAAGGAAAGAAGTGCCTAGGGTTTCTGGGGCAGCCGTGGCCGGGGGGGTTGATCCAGCGACATCGTCACTCGGCCGTCGGATCAACGTGGACGTCTCAGATTCAACGGGCCGCCTTTCGCATCCTAGGCCTAGGTTGCGGCCTGGGCACGGAGGAGGTGCCGCGTGCATGCGTGAAAGAGCTGTTGTTGCAGGCCGGGACGCTACTGTAGCTGATGGGCCTGGGCTGCGCTGGCGCGTTGCTGGGCCGCGCGCACTACTGTGCCACTAGGTTAGGCACTGCGCTGGCTTGCTGGGCCATTTTACTGTTGCAGCAGGCCGAGCCAAAATGAATAGCATGAAAAATATTTGAAGTTTATTTAATTTTTAGAAGCATTTCGATGAATTGTCTAGTTTAATATCTCTGTTAAATTTGAACCAACGGGATAATTTTTCAGATAATATTTGAGAAAAGTTTAATGCTTCTAAAACATAGATAATGAATTTTTCATGTTTCCGCTGCTAAAGAAATAGTTTATTCTCCAGTTATTTTGAACCAACGTGATATTTAATTGAAGAAAAAGAGATTTTGACATGATTATGATGTTGTTATTTTCTGACCAACGTTGTTAATAACAATATCGTAATTTTAATGATTTTATGCATTAATTCTATTTCTGCCCAACGGTGATGTAGAATTAGTGTATAAGAACAGTTGTAAATTTTAATCATTTATGCATTAATTCTATTTCTGTCCAACGGTGATGTAGAATTAGTGTATAAGAACAGTTGTATGTTTTAATTTTGACAAACGTTAGAATCAAGACATGCAATTGTTGTATTTTTTTTGTTAAGAAAAAGTTTGACCTGACCTTCATCTTAGCTGAGGTGAACTGGGTAGTCACCTCACCGTGTTCCACTGAGCCTGTGGCACTGGTGAGGAAGACAAACGAGGCTGATACAGCTTGGGCAACTAAAGAGAGAGATTTTGAGTCCCAAAAGATGTCCTATGACCTTGAGCATAGGAAGTGGGTCACTGCCAACTAGAAATATTTGGTGGTGATAAAGAACACGATTGACATATGCTACCCAGCTGATAAAGCAGCTGGTGACAGAGAGTTACTCTGAAAATGGTGGCATAAGAGAGGTTACGATGCGTCGTCGAAATTATGGCACTGTCGTTTTAGGCCATATTTCAAGGAGAAAAATAGAAAGATTAGTTAAGAATGATATTCTTCCTCCATTAGAGTTCTCATATCTAGAATAATGCAGAGAATGCATAAAAGGAAAGTATATAAAAAGAAAATTAAGAAAGATACCAAACGAAGTGCAGAAATTTTACAGATTATCCACACAGACATCTGTGTTCAGTTTCCTGTAAAAAGTGTGGATGGTTATGATTCGTTCATAATATTCACAGATGATTACTCCCATTATGGTTAAATTTATCCAATCTAAGCATTGGATAAATTTAAGATATTTAAGGCAGAAGTTGAAAACCAACGCAATTTAAAGATTAAGATAGTCAGGTCTGACCATGGGGGCAGTACTACGGTTGGCATGCCCCATATGGCCAAGTTCCTGGACCTTTTGCAAGGTTCTTATAGGAGAATGACATAGTAGCCCAGTATTCTACACCGAGTGAACCTTAGCAGAATAGAGTAGCTGAAAGACGTAATCGTACCCTGATGGATATGGTGCGTAGTATGATAAGTTACTCTACCTTACCGTTGAGCCTATGGATGGAGATGTTAAAACCGTCATTCATATTCTCAATAGAGTACCAATTGAGTCGGTGCCCAAAACACCGTATGAGTTATGGACATAAAGAGTACCCTCACTAAACCACCTATGTGTGTGGGGGAGTCCTGCTGAGGCTAAAGTATTTAACCCAAATATTGGAAAACTAGATTCCAAAATAGTAGGTTGCCATTTCATTGGATATCTAGAAAAGTCAAAAGGTTTTCGTTTCTATTGTCCAGACAGACATACAAAGTTTGTGGAAACGAGACACACTATCTTCCTAGAGGATAAAATGATAAGAGGGGGCATGATAGCCCGAGAAATTGACCTTGAAGAGAAGCGGGTGTACGTGCCCACTCCGATGATTCATGAGCTATTTTTCTCACTACCTGCTGTCGCTGTATCGATAGTGCAATATACTGTGGTGGCAGCACCTGTTGTTATTCCGCCTGTGGCAACAATAAATAACGATGAGAAACCTGTTCTTCAGGATCCTGTAGAACTTATTGCCACACATAAGGGGGAGCAACAACAGCCTCAAACAGAAGATGTGCCAAATGTGGAGGTCCCTAGAAGGTCTCAAAGAGTTAGAAAATCAGCTATTCCTGCTGACTATGAAGTATACAACACTGAGGAATTTTAAATGGAGGATGATCCCACCTCATTTGAAGAAGCCATGAGAAATGATCATTCATCAAAGTGGCTTGAGGCCATGGAAGATAAAATGAAATCAATGAATGTCAATAAAGTTTGGGACTTAGAAATAATTCCTAAAGGAGCCAAAACAGTTGGCTGTAAATGGGTCTACAAAACAAAACTTGACTCTCAAAGAAATATAGAGAGATATAAAGCACGACTTATGGCAAAAGGCTTTACGCAAAGAGAAGGGATTGATTACAATGAGACTTTTTCTTCAGTCTCATGTAAGGATTCCTTCAGAATCATAATGGTATTAGTGGCACATTACGATTTAGAATTACATCAGATGGATGTAAAGATGATATTTCTCAATGAAGACTTGGAGGAAAATGTTTACATGGCACAACCGAAAGATTTTGTCATGGAAGGAAAAGAACGAATGGGATGTCGCCTAAAGAAATCCATTTATGGATTAAAACAAGCTTCAAGACAATGGTACTTGAAGTTTGATCAGACAATAAGAAATTTTAGGTTTAAAGAGAATGTTGAGGACAATTGTGTCTATGCAAAGTTTAAGAATGGGAAGTTTATCTTCCTTGTCCTGTATGTGGACGACATCTTACTTGCTAGTAGTGATGTCAGTCTACTACTGGAGACAAAGAAGTTTTTGTCCTCAAAATTTGATATGAAAGATCTTAGTGAAGCCTCGTTCGTTCTAGGGATCGAGATTCACCGAGATAGAAGTAAATGGGTATTAGGACTGTCACAAAAGGCATATATAGAAGGAATCTTAAAGAAATTTAGTATGCACAAATGTAGTCCCTCACCTACTCCTATAGCCAAGGGCGACAGATTTGAGGATTTTCAATGCCCCAGGAACTAATATGAGATCGATCAAATGAAAGCAGTTCCATATGCTTCAGCTGTCGAAATCTTGCAATATGCTCAAGTATGTACGCGTCCTGACTTGGCATTTGTTACCAGGTTACTTGACAGATTCTAGAGCAATCCTAAAACAGAACACTGAAAATTAGTAAAGAAAGTCTTACGTTATTTGCAAGGAATGAAAGGCCTCATGATGACGTATAGAAGATCAGATTCACTCCATATAGTGGGGTATTCAGATTTTGATTATGCGGGAGATGATAGAAAATCCACATCTGGATATGCATTCACTCTTGCAGGGGGAGCTATTTCATGGAAAAGCTCAAAGCAAACTATCACTACATCGTCCACAATGTATGCCGAGTTTGTAGCGTATTATGAGGCAACGGGGCAGGTGAACTGGCTAAAGAAGTTCATACCCGGTTTGAAGGTGGTTAACGACATCTATAGATCACTTAAGTTATACTGCGATAATAATCCGGCAGTATAGTATGCTCACAACAATAAGTCAAGTGGTGCTGCCAAACACATTGACATATAGTATTATGTTGTAAAAGATAAAGTTCAGGATCATGTCATAAGTCTTGAGCATATAAATACCGAAATGATGCTCGCGGATCCACTTACAAAAGGCTTACAACCCAACGTGTTCAGTGAACATGTAGCTAGCATGGGTTTAAGGGAAGCCTAAAATTCCTGGACAAAAGAAGGTCCAAAGTTAAGTATCTATTTCAGAACTAGTGGTGTGTTGTAGCTGTTAAATCTATCAGCAATTGACCGTGACGATGAAACATGCTCTATGCGCTAATCTGTAATGAAATGAACAAAAGTAAATGATATGGGATTGAAAGATGGTAGTGAGATCAAGGGGGAGAATGTTAGTTGATCTCCACCAATAGGCCCAGGCCTTTGGATCTGCGCCCTGATTAGGGGCGCCCAACCTTGGACGTCCCCAATCAGAACGCAGATCCAAGAGGTCAATAGGCCGTTGGTGAAGATCAACTAACAACAGCAAAACAGCAGGTGCAGCTAGCTGAGCCTGAGCTAGTTGTGGCCAGTGACTGACTGACCGAAGGGTTGGATACCCCGATCAGAACGCAGATAAAAAAACCAATAGATCATTGGTAGAGATCAACTAACAACAGCAAAACAGCAGGTGCGGCTAGCTGAGCCTGAGCTAGTTGCGGCCAGTGACTGACTGACCGATGATTGATTCTCTCATGTACTAGCAGTCTAGCACCATCGTATCCCCAGCCAGCCCAGGGAAAAAGGAGAGCCGCAACGCTGCCCCGTGCCCATAACGGAGCCCTTCACCTCAAGGGGTTGTTTTCATCTCGTTTCAGGTCATCTCATCTTCAGTTCTCCACACACACAAACTAAAGTGGCAGCAATCGCGAGGTCATACACTAGCTAGCTCTCCTTTTCCTCTCCACTCCAACCATTCTTTTCTCACGTCTCCCTAATCTGAATCCACAGTTGGTTCCTCCTTGAGGTGGACAATTCCATCTTCAGTCCAGTCTGCTCGTATAACAATAATATAATGTTTCGCCGACAACATGACGCCACAAGGGATCGAATCATTCATAAAGTTTTCTGGTAAATGTTACTAGTAGTAGTTTAAGGTTTTCATATTTCAGCTGATTATTCCAGCTCCACGAGTGCATGCAGGAGAGCAGAAATGATATGCTTATATTCCCTTGCTCACTCACTCGCTCACTTTAACCGCTTCTTATATACGTGATGATGTGTGTGCCTCTCTGCCTCATCAAGTACAGATGCTTCTGCATGTCAAGCAGAGCTAGTGAAAAGAGGAGTATAATATATACATAGTAGATATCACTAGTGTTACTTAAACTTCTCCCAAATTCCGACTAGGTGCTCTTCTTATTCTTAACTGAGTGGAAGAGCTTTTACCTTTTCGTTCAAAAAAGTTCTCATTTGGGTGCTGCTGCTTGTAAATTGCTCGTTCGGACCCCTAAACTTGTCTCGAGTTCTCATTTTAACCTAGTACTTACAAATTGCTACTCTTTAAACCTGTCCCGAGTTTGAACCCTGGTCCTAGTAATTGCAAATTGTACACTCAACCCCGCACCTCTCCGTCCTTGCCTCCACCAAATCGCACATGCACGCCTCACCTGTATGTTGCACTATGCTCGCCCTATCACCTCATGCCTGCGAGCGCTTCATTTTCGGCGTGATGCTGCACCCACATTGCTACGCTAGGCCCTGTTGTGCCCACCCACGCCGCCATGCCGTGCGCTACACTTGCCCTACCTGGCCGCAGTGATGGCCTTACCCTTGTTGAGGGAGGCAAAGAAAGCTGGGAGGGTGGGAAACAGGTGCAAGGAGATGGCGAGAACGAGAACGAGCTTCTGCGCCATGGGGAAGAGGAAGGAGTGTGGTGGTAATGGTGGCAGAGTCAAGTGCAACTGCCACGATGTGGGGGCGAGCACCGCAGGAGAGAGTCGAGCAGAAGCAAGGAGGGCCATGACGGTGAAGGCTCAGCCGTGACGTGCAGTAGGACAAGCATGGTATGGGTGGCCAAGTGTGTGTGGCAGGTCCTAGAAATCTAGATCAGTTGCGGCGAAGCTATGTTGTGGGTTGTGAGTGCAGATGCAAAAAAAACCCCAACCAATACTAGGGTCACCATGGTTGTAACTCGAATCTTCACACCTATTGGGCAAGCACACCCCTCTAATTTGCTTTAGCTTCACCACTATATGTCGGTACATCGTGCCTGAGACCCTACCACACGTCCCATCCCCCATGCTCTACGACCTACGATGCTATGGGATGGACGAACGCGGTGTTACGCAGTGCGACCATGTGGGTGCGGTGGACGCATGCAACACAGTGCGGTGGTGGTGGGGTGTGGGGGCTGGATCGGGATGGTACAATAGTACGAGTTTACAGAATTGAGTGTGTATTTTTCAAGTATTGGAACCGAGATGAGAACTTAGAACAAGTTTAGAGAGTCCAATAGTATAAGTTTAGGGAGGCAGTATAAGTTTAAGGAGCCTTACATACAATCTACGAGTAAAAGGACTAGAACGAGAGCGTGGGACAAGTTTATATGTACACACAATAACCTGCTCGGTATATATCTCTATCAAAGACACAAAGTGCTATGTATACTTATCATTGCAAGTGCAGCAGATAAAGTCATATGTATGTATATCAACCATGTCAAACAGCTGACAAATAAAGGGGCAAGGGCGCCTTTGAGAAAGAAAGAGAGGTGGCCACATTCTCATTTGTGTTCAGTGTTTTGCTGCTGCTGGGTCTGGCTGGGTGTGTGGCCAGGCAGGCCAATACCAATGGCGACTGCATCATTGCCCACACACCAAAAGCTAATCAGCAAGAGAGAAATAAAGGGAGACGTGCTACAGCTCCCTCGCACTCACTGCTCGGAGTGGAGACTACCCCAGCAGCAGCAGAGCAGCTATGGCAGCTAGGTTTCTGTAACCAATCTCACCCATCTTTTCTTTCCTTCCTTTTTTCCTTCCCTTCGTCAGAAGATGAGAAAAAAGGCGTACCTGAAACGATTCCCTTCATAATCGCATTACCGCATTCCATTGCGCTGCATAATTGCATTGCATCTCATCCCTCCTGCTGCGTCCTCCTCCTCACCGATCCATTCCAGCCATCGTGTCTAGCTACCTCGCCGCTCGCCAACTCAAGAGGCCGAGAGGGAGGGCCGCCGCCCGGGTCGCATCGCCTGGTCGGGGACTCGGGGCCGGCGAGCCACACTATAAAAGACCTTCCGCCACCTGCTCAACGAGCAGAGGCAAGCAAGGGCCGGGTGGTGGTGGACAGTGGAGAAGAGAGGGTATGATGACGACGACGACGACGATGATGATGCGGTCCTGCCTCGGCGGTGGCCTGCCGGTGGCGGTCATGTTCTGCCTCAACGTGGTGGCGGCGGTCATGGTGTCGCTCGTCAAGGTGGCCATGAACGGCGGCATGAACCCGCTCGTGATCGTCACCCTGCAGCAGCTCACCGCCGCCGTCTTCCTCGCGCCAATCGCATTCTTCAAGGAGAGGTAAGCAGCCCCTGCAAAAAATAGTGGAATTCTCACCGTGTTTCTAAGCAACGGTAAAACACTACCACTGGTCATAGCATGTAGAAATCCTCGCTATATGAGCTATTTGATAGGGAAAGTTTATACCACCAGGAGAAGTAGAAAATTCTGGTTGCTTAGCATATAGTAGCAAGACGATCGAAGGCTGACCGCTGACCCACCACCTTTCTTCGTATTTTTTTAAGTAATCTTCTTTTCTTTTTTTTTTCAAGAAATAGAGGCTAGAGCCTAGAGGAGGCGGCATGGGTATATATGCATTCTATTTTATGTACTATTTTTTGCAAGCTCAGCTCAGCATGTCTTTCGTTTTCATGAGACTGTCTTTTGCTGCTGCAACTGCAAGTCTCCCTGAATGACATCGATTTGAATTTCAGGAAGTCGAGGCCGAAGCTGACGCTGGAGATCTTCGCCTACATCTTCGTCAGTGCGGCGCTCGGGTATGTATCATGTTCATGAAGAAGCTGCTTCAATTCTCATGACTGAATCTGAAACAAAAGAGCGAGAACGAAGCTCATCTCATGAAGCTATAGCACATTGATGAACCAACCTGCGCCATTGCAGGGCAGCTCTGCGTCAGTACATGATCTTCGTGGCCCTGCGCTACACCACGGCCACCTTCGTGACCGCCTTCTCCAACATCGCCCCCGTGCTCACCTTCCTCCTCGCCGTCGCCACGCGGTCAGAGGCGCTGGACCTGAAGAGCAGGACGGGCATGGCGAAGCTGCTGGGCACGCTGGTGTCCCTGGCCGGCGCCATGGTGCTCACCCTCTACAAGGGCGTGGCGCTCACCCACGCGGCAGCGGCGGACTCGCAGAACCACCACCAGCACCTCCGGCCGCACGCCGCCGCGGACGACGCCGCCGGCAACGGCAAGTGGACGCTGGGCACCGTGGCCATCCTGGGCAACTGCGTCTGCCTCTCCTGCTGGTTCCTGCTCCACGGCCGGCTCGCCAAGAAGTACCCGCACGTCTACTCCTGCAACGCGCTCATGTCCCTGTTCAGCTTCCTCCAAGTTGCCGTCGTCGGCCTCTGCACCCAGCGCAGCATCTCCCCCTGGATCATCACCAGCAAGTTCAACATCCTCACCGTCCTATACGCCGTACCTGCTTGCTTTGCTCACTCACTGTTCCTTGTTTATTTCAGTCTCCTCGTTGCCATGCATCACACGGCTTCATCATTTCTCAAGTCTGAAACTCTCAACTAGCTAGCTCCATTATCATTCTGATGAATGATCCTCACTTTCTCAGGGCATCGTCGGCTGCGGCGTCTCCTTCGTGCTGGTGACATGGTGCATCGAGAAGAGGGGAGCCGTGTTTGTCGCCGCCTTCATACCGGTGGTACAGATCATCGTCTCCGTCATCGACTTCTCCATCCTGCACGAGCAGCTCTACCTCGGAAGGTACGTACGGACACTCACGGTACCATACCATGCCATCACTGAATGTCTGAATCCAATCCACCTGATCGAAAGTGAAGTCACCTTCTCTGCTCTGCTCTGTTCCCTCCGGTGCCCTTTGTGCCTGCAGTGTGCTGGGATCAGTGCTAGTGATAGGTGGCCTGTACCTTCTGCTGTGGGGCAAGAGACAGGAGGCCCTGCACTGTCCTCCTCCTCCAAAGGTTGCCGAAGAAGACGCTGCTGACAAAGAGCAGCAGCAAGTGCAGCACAACTGAAGACGGATAGCAGCATCCTCTGACTGTTGGTCGTTTGGTTGTAACAGTCCCAGCAATAAGATCTCTGTCTGGCTCCTTTTCTTTTTTTTCCTTTTGGTGTCTCAGGGTGGGCAATGTTCCTTCCTTCCTTCTCAGATCGATCAGTCTGGTGCCAACAAAGTGTTTAGATTCTAATCCAAACAGTAGAATGGTCTTAAATACAGTACTCCTACTTACTGATGATAGCAACATCACATAACTGAACCACTACTACCAGCTAGCCATTTTGTAGGCCTCCGGAGAAATACAGAGTAGAGTGTGGGCAATACTGGAGAGCAGAATTTTTCTGCAAATATAAGCAGTACGGATATGCTATTGTAACTTTGTATGCGTCTGCATTGGTATATTTATTTACTGCACAAAAATGGTCCAAGAAATGTGCAGAAAAAAGACAGTACGGATATGCTATTGTAACTTTGTTGTGTAACTATGTTGGTTGTCAAGGGCAAATGTTCATTGTGTAGATATCAATTTCAATGTAAAATAAAATTTCCTGCATTTGACATAAACCAAAAAGTAAAAAAAAATATATTCTACAAGGGCTTTACCAAAAATCTGTGGGGACGGAAATTCTGAGCCACTTCATCACTCTTTTCATGTGTACTGATGACATTACTCATAACAAAAATTGAACAGACATAATACAAGAGTACATATAAAACCCAAAAGAAACAACCATAGTAAAACACGGAACAAACTCACTATCTACATTATATACGCAGTACACCTTGGCCTCACGTACAGATACACAAAACACAAATGTCAGATGCAAAATTGAACAGTCAGTAGACCTCCACATTCCATTGCTCTCCCTTCTTCAGCTGCTTCTTGTAGTCAAACCAGTCAATTCCTGACATTGTGCAAGCAATGCAACACAAGTCAGCACCATTAACTTCACAGCAAGAACGGTTCAAATTAAAGATAACAGGTTCAAAAGATTATCTAGTATATATACCGTCCTTTTCAGCCAGTGACACCATAATGTCATCAATACCCTTCTCCATGCCTTTCAACCCACACATGTAGACGTAGGTGTTGTCCTTCTTCAGAAGCTCCCACAGCTCCTCCTTGTACTCCGCCATCCGGGTCTGGATGTACATCCTCTCCCCCGCCGCATTTGTCTGCTCCCTGCTGACGGCGTAGTCAACCCGGAAGTTCTCTGGCGCTTTCTCCTTCATCTTCTCAAACTCCTGAATAATGTCCATTCACAAATACAGTGCAACTAGATAGGTTGAGTTCTGCATGAAAACAAATAAGAGGAGAGTAGCACTTGTGCAGTTCCTCATGAAAACAGCAGAGATCGATGTACTGACCTCCTTGTAGAGCAATGAACTGCTCGTTGGAACACCCAGGAAGAGCCATCCCAGACCGTTGAACTGCACAAGAGCTAACACATTGTTCCTTTGTTTCGTCTTTCTCTGTGAACTTTACTTTAAGAGAGATGGGTGGTTTTAGTTTGATACTGCCGGGATAAAGTAGAACACCGCTGTACCTTGTAGTTGTCATGCTTCTCAAAGAACATCTTCCACAGGAACGAGCGGAACGGAGCAATACCTGTACCGGTGGCAAGCTGGGAGCAATTGGCATGACTGTGAAATCTCTGGCTGTCGTCAGTTATTAGGCACTGATCAACAGGAGTTAGCTCTCAAGCTTACCATTATAATAGTAGCGTTGGGGTCTTTAGGCATGAGCATTTCTTTGCCAACTGGTCCTGTTATCTGGACGTCAGCACCTGGCTTCAGGTCACCTGCATAATGATATGAGCACAGGGGAACAAGTTGGATCAGGCATTCAGGTGTCAACCTTAAAGTGAAGGATCATATATAATGCGTAGATCCAGATACATGTCAATGAAATGAGGATTATGGATGGATGCCACAACACGGTGCTGGTATAGGACCACATTCGTTCTAAGGCTTCCATTTTGGTACCGTGTCAGTTCAATGAAGTCAGGTCAGGATTAGTGGATTAAATATAACAGTAATGTGTGAAGGCCAAGGGTACCATTGATTTAATGGGGCAGTAACTGTGCACAAGAAGAAAATAATGAGGCGCGCAATAAGATGGCTATTGAAAAAAATTTGGATAAGCCTTCTGAGATTATTTTTCGTGCTTTAATCTTTTTACAGAAGTGGCTGGTACTGCTTAAGCCGGTGGACAAAGACAGGATTGGCAAGATAATGGCGATCGTGTTGGAGTGGACCCTCTGGCTGTTCTAGATTCAGACATTGTTGAAATCTAAGCTGTAATAGAGTCCTTCTTTAGGTTTTGTTTGGAGATCTGGCAATCCCAGCAGACTTTGTATCAAACTATACTGCTTTCTTAAAAGCAGAGGAACTTTTTTTTTTTTAAAGGAAGATAATGAAGCAGCTAGTAAAGTCAGTGTCATCCACATTCAGTAAAAGCCGGTGTCATGAGAATCAGATGTCAAAATCTGAATCCTGACGACTTCTATTCTAAGAAACCAATTCTTGAGAAGGAGGAGATTCAGAGAAGAAGAACGAAATGCAGCGCAGCGCAGGCGGAAAGTGATGAGACTTACATAAGAAGTTGGAGCAGATTCCTTTGACGATCTCTCCCGCCTCGTTGGTGTAAACGAGCCTCTTGACACACAGCGAGACCTGCAGACGAAGCACAAGTCAGGCGATTAATTCTGCCTTGCTCGTCTCGCCAGAAAGAAATGCTCATAAAGAAAATGATGGAGAATGGTTGGTTCAGAGAGAGCAGAGGAGAGGACTACTGACTGTCTTGGAGTCGCCAAAGTCGCCGAGAGCGCTGCTGGCGATGGAGTAGAGCCTGAGCTTGTGCGGCTTGCCACTCTTGTCGACGCCGTCAGCGATGATGCCGATGGACTGGCCCTCTCTGTACGGGATCTTGCCTGCGTGCAGTGCGTGTACAACAGTTGGGCACCTGTCATCGTGGGACGAAGGAACTGAGCACAAACAAACCAACAAGACTACAAGAGTAACCTACCTTCGGTGCTGAAGACCATGTGCCACGTCTCACCCGGCGCGTCGTCGCCGGTGATCTTGGTGTTGAGGAGGCACTTGCCGATGTACGGCTCCTTGGGCTTGTACAAGTTGGTGACGACGCCTTCCTCCTGCTTCTTGGATTCCTTCTTGGACTTGGCGGGCGCCTCGACGGCGGTGTCAGTGGCGGACGCCTGCGCCCGGATGGCGGCCCGCGCGGCCCTCGGGCGGTAGGAGAGGAAGTGTGGGGCGGTACAGGGCGACGTTGGCGACGCTTTGACGACCGCAGAGGCGGCCGAGGAGGACGGGAAGGAGACGGCCGCGGCCATGACTGTAGTGGCCATGGCGGCCAGCAGCAGCAGCTACACAGTGATGTACGCTTCTGGGGTGCGAAAAGTGGAGGCGGCCGGACCGGAGGCGGAGGGGAGGGAGAGGAATGAAGGCGGCCTGGCCGGAGATGATACACGACGGCAGGGGGAAAGATGAGTGGAAGGCGGAGGAGAAAGGAGATGAGAAGCAAGTGGTTGTGGTCTTTTGCAACAATGTTCTTTGGTCTTTTCTGTGCTTCATGATTCGTGCCACCGGGCCCACTTGCTCGATTTTTTCTCTTTTGTTGTAGATTAGTTTTCCAGAATGCAACTGATTTGATGTATACCTGATTTTTATGAATGCAACTGATTTGATGCATACCTGGTTTTTATGTAATACAACTTTGTATCTTATTTTGCTTTGTAACTTTCCTATCCATAGCAGACTCTTCAAAAGCTGGTTTGATTAGTTTGTGTTTCTTTATGAAGTCCACAACCACAAACTAAGCCATGATTCAATTTTATAGCAGACAGAAGTTTGATTAAAAAAAATGGAATCCATGTATTGTCTGCAACTGAAAAGTTATGGTACTACACCATGGAATTGGGCATACACAAGTTATGTAATTGTAAAATGCTCAACGGAGATGGATGAAGTCCATATATAGCTTCATCCAAGACCAAAAAAAAAATATGGTACAGGACCATTCCAGATAGCAGCCTAAAACAGAGCATTCTGCTCCACAGAAGTTATACAAGTACAGGGGCCATTCTTTTACTGGACCCTCCAAACGTTTGCTGCCGTTAGTCTCCGTCTCAGCAACTTTTGAGAAGTTAATCCAACGGTACAGATAGGGAAGGCACCAGCCCACCCTGGGTGCCAAATCCATTCTCGATGAATTAAAGGCCATGTTTCCGAAACCACCTGCACATTTCTGCAAAATAGTTTTTAGGAGAGATTGGAAGAACTAAAAATAATCTGCACAGTTTAGAACTTTAATCATGGCACAAAAGCAGAGGTAGAACTGACTTGCAATTACTGAAGAAATAATCGTGGCACCTAATTGCGGAAATCAGGAGGCACAGTTTCTTCTACGAAGTATTCCTTTCTCACAGTCTCGGCATCGCAAAATCTTACCTAGCAGGGGTAACATAGCAGTAGATTGTAAGATTATCCATATCGTTTGATGAAGCACTAACCTAAGAGAGAGGGAGAGCATACCAGGGAGGCATATGATTTCAACAAAGGTTTGACAACCTGCCACATTGGTTGGAAAACAAATGGAGCATCGACAAAAAGAACTTGGCCAAGCCGCTTCGGGTAGTAATAGTAAAAAACATCAATCTGGGAATGGGAGGGGACATTAATTGCGATGCATATACCAAAAAAAAGTGTTTAGATATATATAATAGTTGCAGCATATAGCAGGAAATCCATATGTGACTTGAATTAATCCATTAGATAAACTTGTTCTTTTGCCATCTGAGATCATGAACACGCCATTTGTCTTTTCTAATTGGTGTGCCTCATCACAGTTTTCGTATGTAGAAATAGTTTATTGCTTGGAATTACTCCTTGCAATGGATGATGTATACATTACATGAATGATTTACTAATGTTTTCCTGTGGCATTACACTGCTCTCTTTTCACATTCTTTTATATCATCGCAAATAAAAGTATGCATGTCTGCCACTGAACAGCACAAAAGGCAATCAGAGATTCTTAGTCATGCCTTGAAGCTATCAAACTTACCAAAAACTTTAGGAACTGGAGATCACCATTTTCAACACGAAAGCCTCGCAGATCAAAGATTCCAAGTATATTCTCTGCTCCTGAGGGAAGTCTGCTTACTGCCTTCTCAACCAAATAGGCACATAGCTTCTGGTTTTCAACTGGATCCTGTGTCTGCAGTAGCATATTATACATGGATCATCAGTATTATTAAGAGCAAATGCTTGTCGAATACAAGAGATATCTTTAAGTTACAAGTCAGCTAGCTAAGCCATGTAGTTTAATTTTGGAGCTGCTATAAAGTAATACTGATAGTTTGCCACTGCATGCTGTCTTCTTTTGTTCTTTGTGTTATTCTAAAAATTGGAACACTGTATGTGTAGCCACTATCCCTGTTGAACATTTCCAAATCAAGATTGGGAAACAAAAGGAACGCACCGAAGGGAAATGTTTGGCTGCCACTACAACTAGCACAGGTCTGCCGTAAACGTCCAAAGAATCATGTACATATGCCTTGCCAGTTTGGTAGAGGCCTTTCACTGATTCTTCTGATAACTCTGAAACACCAAAATCCTGGCGCCATTTCTAATGCAGTTGAAAGGAAAACTGAAGATACCAATGCTTATATAGATTCTGTTATAATACCAGGAATTTAGTGAGTAAATTATTAGGTTTCCCATGATCTTGCAAAACATGAATCTTGATGTGTGAAGGGTATCAGTTTATATCGAAACTGCATATTGGTAAATATCATCTTGAGGTGTGAAGGGTATAACTTTATATATCAAAATTGCATATTGGTTCAAAGACCAAGGATGAAAACCCCTCTAACAAAAATGTGTGAGAACATCTAATGAATTCAAACATGAGGATACAATTGCCTTGGTGAGCTTGGAGACGGCTTCATCAACGGAGAATTTGCGGTCCTTCAAGAACCAGAGGACCATGTCGTCATCGTCTCTCCCATTCCTGCCCGTGGGGAGGCCTGGATGCTCCCTTGCTAGCCGTTCTTTCACCTCGAGGACAAGCTTCACACACGAGAAGCGACCAACGCCAGATAGACAAGTGAATCAGTAGTTTAAGCTTGCTTATACATGATCCCCCACTCTTTATTATTATTATCCAAAAGAAGCGACGTATGACATATCCCTCTGCTAGTGGCTCCATGTATAAAAATTGTGAAGCACACGTAGTGGGTGTGGAAGTTTGGGTTACCTTGGAGGTGGAGGTGGCACCGCTGGCACCTGGCGGGGCGGCGCTTTGGCAGCGCACTGAGCTCCTGGACTTGAGCAGAGGAGCTCGGACGACGGAGCGGCAGAAGTAGCAAGAGGCAGTCATCATCTTCCCTTCCTTTTTCCCTCGGATTCTGCGATTGCTGGTCCCTGCACTGCAATGCAAATGCAACGCCGGATTGTGGATATTTACACCTGACCAAAGTTGGGGTCGGGACGTGGAGAGCCCGCCCGACAGCAAAGACAGCGGCCTGAGCCTGACCCCGACCCGACGACGCAGAAGACTGAGGGATGGAGGGAGCCAGGAGGTGAACGTGAGCGCCACAGAGCCTGGAGGGCGAGGGCCGCAGACGCAGCCGGCAGCCGGCAGCCGGCAGCTCCACGCCGTTGCCGTTGACCTCCCTTCTGCCTTGCCTTCTCCGTGGGATTGGGCGGCGTGCGAGCGGTGGAAGAGATGAAGGACTCGGTAGCCGGTGGAGGAAGCCAGAAGCGTGGTGGCTGCTCGCGCAGGCAGAGGGGCCTGCCTGCTGCCGCTCGGGCACTCGGCGAGTCTGGCGCCGGGGCTCCTCCGGCCAACAGCGTGCAGCCAGCAGCCGTGAGGGGAAGGGAAAGGAAGGGATTGGGGACCAACTGGGGAAAGGAAGGGAAATATCAGGTCGTCAGGGAAGGTGAGGAAAGAGCTGCTGTTGCTGTTGGGCTGGTCACCCGAGATTTCTTCTTTTTTTTGGGCTTGGGTGGTTGGGCCCTAACAGAGAACATGCAGCTGCATTTTCATGTTGGGCTGGTCACGCTGCATTCCCTGGACGGGAATGCTGGATCGATCGTGTAGGCGGTAGGATTTCTGTTCGGATCAGGATTTCTTTTCCGTTTCGGGATTATATATGTGGCCGCCCGCCGTCGCCACCTCTCATCTCAATCAATCAATAAATAAAAGAAACGGGGCCTCGAGGGAGAACTGCAGCTGCGGTTGCAGAACCAATTCCGCGAGCGTGAGCGCATCTGGAAGCGACATAACAAGCAATCTCAGAACGGCCGGCACTCCTCGTCTCTCAAACTTACTTTTAGTTGATTGATCGATTGACACCGCGTGAAAAACGGTTTGTAGCAATAGGACGAATTTTTTTAGTGGCGGCGGGTGATGGAGCTATCCCTACAGTGACGTGCTCGGGAGTCCAGACACCAGCCGCCCCTACAAATGGAACAGCAGGGACGGCTGGTGATACGAGCCGCTCCTACAAATGGGTCTGATTTGTAGGGGCGGCTCACTCACCAACCGCCCCCGGCGTTGCTATTTATATGGGCGGCTGGTGATTAAGCCGTCCCTACAAATTCCCGTGTATAAATACCTCCAATTTGTAGGGGCGGCTCAATCACCAGCCGCCCCTACAAATGACCCACATATAAAGCAAACTACAGCACCTTCTTTCTCCTCGGGTTACTCACTCCACCCCGTAAAAAAAAGGTGAGGAGGCCTTGGGCACCTCCAAAAATTGCTCTACTAAGGAGGAGGGTTTTGGTCTCAAATTCTTTGGTAGATAGGTTAAAGAAGGTAAGAAAATGTTATTCCACACTTTTTTAAAGTTTTAATGGTTAGTTAGTGAATAATTAGAGTTTTATTTTTCTCTCTCTTCTATGGTGCTTGAGCTACTTATGAAGCAAATTAGACCTAAGTTTTGAATGTACTATGGTAAATTAGGGAGGGGAACAAGATCATACCCTTATTTGGTCCATATTTCTTGATTTTAGTGAACAATTAGTTAGTTTTATGGATGTTTCATGTGCATGTAGATCTAAATCTAGGGTTTGGTTTTTTTATTAATTTCGTTTTTGTAAATTTATGTTTAATGAAATTAGACTAAGGTTTGTACGAAAGATATTGGGTAAAATATAATTGTTGCAAATTGTTGTCTTTGAAATTGTTTATTGTAATCAACAAATATGTATTTTAATTATTTATGGATAAATGGACCATTAATTAATTTTTCTCTACCATGGTGTGTTTGTATGCTTCATGTAATTATATTTGATTTATATTTATATATATCTGAAGTATATACAATTATTCTCAAGTAATTATTAATTTAATTCATTTTTATATATATCTAAATAAGTAGTCCTTTAATGTTTGTTTTATCGTTGTTGTAAAAGATGGAGTACAGAAACTCTTGGATGTATGGTTCGTTAAGGTTCAAGGCATGTTTCCGTGAAGAGGTGGATAAATTTATTGAAGCCATAAAAAAGCATGCAACGACATTGACAGAGAATAAGGATATAATTATTTGTTCCTGTAAAGATTGCAAGAACCGTATAGCATGGACAGATGTGACTATCATCAGATCACATTTAATTATGCGAGGATTTATTGAGGACTACACAGTGTGGATTCATCATAGTGAAACGGTTATTGTTAACGACGAGGATGAGGAGGAATACGACGACGAAACCATAGAATCCCTGTCCCAATATTCAGCAGAGCTTGATGCACGAATGGATTTCGAGTTTGGCAATGAACAAGGTGGTGATGCTGGTGGTTGGGATGGTAACGATGAAGGTGGTGCCAATAATGATGGTGGAGCACGAGTTGGGATGAAGATGATTTGGAGGACATGATTTGAGCCCTTGGACCAGAGATTTTACTAAATAGCCCGAAAGGTCTAGAAAATTTGGAAAGGGTGACAAAAGCATCGAAGGAGACTGTGTATGGTGTTGAAAAGGACTGTCCGACACATTGGATATTGCTACGTTTTGTGCTTGAGCTACTCACCCTGAAAGCTAAGTACGACTGGTTAGACTGTAGTTTCAATGATCTATTGCATCTCCTGTCATGGATGCTACCATAAACAAACTCAGTTCCCGCCAACACATACCAAGAAAAGAAGGTCATAAGTCCATTGACAATGGGGATTGAAAAAATCCATGCATGCTTCAACCACTATATACTTTTTCATGATGAAACGTTCAAGTCATTGGATAAATATCTCCAGTGTGGGGCCAGCCGGTACAAGAACAATGACATTTACGGTGGGGACGAAGCCTCCACGGAGAAAAAGAGGAATAGGAAGGGTACAAAAAAAGGTGGTACAAGAATCTTAGCCCCTAGAGGACACTCCATTAGGTAATGATGCAAAGCAGAGAAGAATTCCTGCCTTGGTAATGTGGTACCTGTTAGTGATCGACCGCTTGAGACGTATCTTCCTAAACCCTAAAGAAGCCGCACTCATGACATGGTGGGATGATGAGCGCAAGGTGGATGATGATAAGATTGCACACTCGGCTGATTGTAGTCAGTGGCAAAAGTTCGATGAGAAGCACAAAGAATTCAGCAATGACCCAAGGAATGTACGATTTGACTTGAGCACCGATAGAATGAATCCCTTCAATGAGAGGATGAGAGACCACAACACTTGGCCAGTGATCTTGACCATGTACAACATCCCAACATGGTTGTGTCAGAAGAGAAAGTATCTTCTCCTCACTATTCTTATTTCTGGCCCTAAACAACCAGGCATTGATATAGACGTGTTCCTCGAGCCTTTGATGCAAGAAATGGAGAGGCTATGGAGGCATGGGGAGCCGATGTACGATGCGTTCCGAAAGGAGGACTTCATATGTAGAGCAATAATATTTGTTACTACCAATGATTACCCCGCGCTGTTTGCTTTATCTGGACAGATCAAAGGGAAGATGGAATGCTTGGTTTGCTTGGATGGTACTACATGGGTGTACCTAAATGCATCCAAAAAGATAGTTTACCTAAGGAACCGATGCTTCTTAAAGATAAGCCACAAGTACCGTAGCAAATTGTTCTTTAGATTTTATGACAACGCCCCGGAGATTGAACCCCCTCCGGAGAGATGTCATAACGGAGAACACGTGTATAGAATGGTGAAAAACATACACGTCGTCTATGGAAAAAAGAATCCGGATGGGACGAACAGAGATAGAAGCACACCCCCTGTCGAAGACGTACCTTTCAAGAAACAATCGATCTTCTTTCAGTATCTACCTTATTGGCTAGACTTGGAGGTCTCACATGCCATTCATGCTATGCATGTGCAGAAGAATGTCTTTGAGAGTCTCATTGCTACCTTGATGGACACATGCAAGTCAAAGGATGGTCTAAAATCATGGAAAGACATGGTGCAACTAAACGTGATGCCACAGCTTCACCCGGTACCTGAGGCTAATAGAAAATAGACTCTGCCCACGGTGTGCTTCAATCTAACACCAGACGAGAAGAGAGCTATCTGCACTTTCCTAGGGGGGGTCAAAGTCCCAACTAGGTTTTCAGCGAATGTGAAGAAGCTAGTGTCGATGAAGGACTTGTCAATAACACACTACAAGGCTCACGATTGTCATGTGATGCTGATAGTGTTTCTACCTATTGCAATCAGGGCTATAAAGTTAGAGTTATTGAAAATGGCCATCACCCGCATGTGCTACTTCTTTTCAAAGATCTCACAGAAGACGATTGGCAAGCAAGAGCTGAGTAACCTACATGAATTTATGGTGGAGACACAAAACCAACTAGAGATGTGTTTACCTCTTACTTTTTTGATATAATGCCACATCTCATGATTCACATGGTTGATCAGATACAGGCATTGGGCCCTTGCTACTTGCATGAAATGTGGTCCTACGAGCGGTTCATGTCGGTTCTAAATCGATACGTGCATAATCGAGCATACCCAGAGGGCTCCATGATAGAGGGTTATAGTACTGAAGAAGTCATTGAGTGCTGTCAAGAGTACCTAAAAGTACAAAAAGGGATTGGTAAACCTGATTCTCGTCATAAGGGTAGGCTGGCTGGGAAGAGCACCAATGGTAGAAAAGTGTTCATCGACCATGATTATAAAGAGGTGAGTCGGGCGCATTACAGTATCTTGCAGAGTACACAACTGATGCAACCGTACATTGATGAACACTTGGCTATTATTATGGCGGAGAGAAATGGTCGTTCGGATGATTGGGTCATGAAACAGCATAAGCAATGACTAACTACATAGTTGAAGGACCAAAATATACCGCCTGGAGAAACCATAGACTCTATTACCCACGCAAAGGACATCAATGGGTTTGGTGGAGGGGCCATCGAGACAAGTGACATCTTAGAATGCTTATGACATCAATAGGTATACGTACTATACCCACACAAAGAATAGTAAATATGTGAACCAAAATAGCGGTGTTCGAATAGAGGCTCTCGATGGATTGGGACGAAAGATCCAATACTTTGACATCATTGAAGATATATGGGAACTTGACTATGGAAGGGATATAACGGTTGCCCTGTTTCGATGCCGCTGGATCAAACAACACCAACTGAACAAGATCAGATTGAGAGTCCTAGACCTCGAGAATCTAAGCTACCATGATGACCCTTGGGTGCTCGCTTCACGTGTCGCACAAGTTTTCTATATGTCTGACCCATAAAGTAACCTCCCCCAAAGAAGAAGACAAAGCACGTGGTTGCCTTCGAGAAATAGCATATTATTGGAGTTAATGGCGTGGACGATGTTGAAGCTTACAATAAGTACAATGAGATGCTGCTATTCATAGACTTTTCTAAAATGATTAGTGTTGTGGAAAAGAACCTACCCAAAGACATATCGCCATGGGAATAAAAAGGTGTCAAGGGGAAAGTCGTTATAGCGGGCTAGCTAGTTGTTGAACGTGGAGTGTTTGTGTAAGTGTGTGTTTGTAAGACTTCATTTATGCATGCGTGTGAGACTATATATTTATGTATGTGTGTAAGACTTTATATTTATGTATATGTGTGAGACTACATTTATGCATATATGTGAGACTACCCTTTGCAACATCCAGATGAATCTATTTGAGCATCCACTTTATTACTACTAAAACTTTATGAAATCACTTAACACTTTATGAAATGAAGAAATAGCCAAAATAAAAGTAGGAGATAGTGATGTGTTCAACAACTTTATATTCATCACCGTTATAGCTAAAATTATTTAGTGGTTGAAAATCAGGTTTGAAGCTGTCATTTTCTGAAATTCAAAATTTGAACTGTTCAAATTTTGTCAAATAAAAAGATGACCAAAATAAAAGTTATAGATAGTGATATATTCAACAACTTTTATATTCATCACCTTTACAGATAAAATCATTTAGTGGTTGAAAATCAGGTTTGAAGCTGTCATTTTCTGAAATTCAAAATTTAAATTGTTCAAAATTAGTGACAAAGATAGATGACTAGACTAAAATGATATAGCATGATTTTAGAAAATTTTAGAAAAAAAACCATCACATTTGGAGTTAGTATGAGGAAAAAAAAACTAATTACAAGTTTTAGCCACAGATTAAAAAAAGAAATCACACTTGTTCATCATTATCATCATGAACAGTTGTGATTTTTCTTTTTAATCTCTGGGTAAAATTTGTAACTAGTCTTTCTCCCTCATACTAGCTCCAAATGTGATGATTTTTTTTCTAAAATTTTCTAAAATCATGCCCTATCAAGTTACTGTGTTGATTTGGTTATTCTTGTCATTTGACAAAGTTTGAGCAATTCAAATTTTTAAATTTAAAAAAAAATGATAAGTTCTAACGAGATTTTCAACCATTAAATGATTTCAGCTGAAAAAGTGATGAATACCAAAGTTGTATAACTCATCAAGATCTATAACTTTTATTTTGGTCATTTCTTCATCTGACAAAGTGATAGAAAACATTGTTCACAAATCAACATGTCTCTCGTATAGTTCATGAAACTATGAGTCATATGTGAATTTGTGAACAATGTTTACTAATACTTTGGCACATTAAGAAGTGACCAAAATAAAAGTTGTAGATAGTGATGAGTTCAACAACTTTTATGTTCATGACTTTTATTGTTGAAATCATTTAAGGTTTCAAAATCTTGTTTGAAGTTGCCATTTACTGAAATTCAAAATTTCAACTATTTAAATTTGGTCAAATGAAAAGATGATCAAAATAAAAAGTTGTGCATATTGATGAATTCTACAACTTTTGTATTAATGAGTTTTTCAGCTGAAATCATTTACTCATTCAAAATATTGTTTTAAGTTGAAATTATTTGAATTTTAAATTAACAAAGTCACATGACAAGATGACCAAAATAAAAGTTGTATATGTTGATGAGTTATACAACTTTTATGTTTATAATATTTTCATTTTAGATCATTTAATGTCCTAAAATTATAGTCAAAGTTTTAAAATTCAAATTGTAGTCACATGACAAGATTGAGTTATGTTTACAACTTTTATGACTATAATTATTTTTATATATATTTGTGCATATATAGAATAATATAAAATATTATATACATTTACTTTGTGTTTTTGTGATTTAAAAATTATAGAATTAATAATTTAATAAAATAGAAATGCATTTATAAGGGCGGCTAGATCAGGAACCGCCCCTATAAATTTGTAGGGGCGGCTGGATCACGGCTGGTTCCGGAACCGCCCCTACAAATCGTCCTGAGTATAAAAACAAGGGCGCATGGGTGAAAATATGTTGGGCGCTCTCTTCTTCCTCCCGACGCCGTCAGGCTGTCCAACTGTGTCTCGCCGCCGCCACCGTCTCCGTGCCCTAGCCACCGCTCTCTTCGCGCCGCTTCCTCTCACCTCCGCCGTCCTCCTATGATAGCCTCCGTCACCCGCCACGCTTCCTCCCCCAAACGTCGCCTTCCCTAGGCCGGCCACCACGGCGGCTAGGGTTTCCGCAAGAACTCACAATCCACGACGGCAGTGAAGGTTGCCCGCCTCCTTCCCCTCCCGCTTCCCCTTCCCGGCGCTAAGGAAGACGGGCTAGCACTATCCTCTCTTGCTGTCTTCGGTGCGACTTTCCCCGGCGGCGCGGACTCGCTCGGCCCCTATGACTTCCCGGCAGCGCGAACTCCCCCAGCGACCGCATCCTGTCTCAGTCCGTGACTTCCTGGCGAAGCGAGCTGATCTGAACGCCCCCGTTCTCTGCTCCAGGTATGCCTCCATTATCTGCTCTATCTGCTCTAGGTATTTTTGATCTTGTTAGGATTAATTGGTGGTGTGCTAGTGCCCTGAACTGCACTATTTCTAATTTCCCTTGCTTTGCACCATAGACTGGCTAGACAGAATGTGAATAGTAATCTTGCTTTGTTCAGTTGTTGGCTTGTAGGGTTAGAGTCTGAACAAATAAGTAGTAATTGAATGTGAAAAGTAATCTTCCTGTATTGGCCTATTGAATGGGATACAATATGAAAAAACTAAGCTTATGTATTGGCTTGCTTCTTCTAATACTTTCTACTGCATAACTCTCACTTGCCATAGAAATTAAGGCCCTCTTTACTTAATAGCACCTCCCACCTTGTCAACATGGTACTACTGATGCTTGTATTCTATCACATTTCCCAAACTATCACTCCATTGCCTTGTTGCATCTACTGTAGTCTATCACTTCTCTTCTCTAATTACATCACAACACCTCTATCTCTCATAAATTTTAGTCTAATACTCTAGCTACTAATTAGGACTTATGATCTTGAGTCTTGACTGAGTCGAAGATGCTGATATGAGCGGTTAGCGCAAATGTTTCAACACACAGGAATTTTAATACTGCCAACAATGCTGCTGTGTTAGCTTATCTCATAACAACTATATATGGGAAGGATTTCTTTTAGGCATGATGTGTGAAATGACTTATATTTTATTTCTTTGTTTAAATGGCCAATTTCGGCTGGCTCAAGGCAAGTTAGAATGGTGCAACAACTATTCTATTTGATGTGACATTTATTTGAAATCAGAGTCTAGGTTTGGCCATATGGGCATAGAAACACTTCCTAGAACATCTGACCATGTCCACTAATTTATCCAAGTTACAATGTTTGACGCCTGCATCAAAGGTGGATTCCATGTGTTCTAGCCTATTTGTTTTGCTTTATGCCTTTATAACTCTTGATTTGCAGCATTTGTCACTGAGTAGGTGTTATATTCATGGAAAGTGCATTGCCACCACACACATAAGTACCAGTTTTAGTTTCATCTATGAATCTTAGTGAGATTTCTACCCATGCTGCTATTTTATGTCAATGTTCGATCATTTCATTTCTATGTGAAAGTTGTACCATGGCTGAATGAACCTGTTTAAATTATTTTGTAGAAACTATGGATTTGTGTGTCGTGCATTGCCTTAGCTCAAGATCTCATTGCTTAATTTGTGTTCAGCTCAACATCTCATTGCTCTATCTAAAATGTAAAGCTCAATCTTCACGAATCAAGAGCCTCTGCAATGAATGCCTACATTCAGTTCATAACGTAGATTTCCTCATATAAAAAGAAAAGCGATCATGTACTATCTATTTACTGACGTTTTAAATATCTCATCCATTCATCCTCAGTCTGTTAGGTTGCCGTAGTTATGTTTTCAGTTTTAGTGACATTCCCAGCATACTAAAAATGTCTTTGGCAAAACATATTGTCATGTTGTTTTGATCTACTTCTCCCTGCATATCATCTTTCATCTTACTGGATACCTATTTACTGATTATAAAGTCATTTACTAATTTGAACATGTTTCAGTGCTCAGTTTAATGAACTTAATTTGTTTTGGGATTTGTGAAAATCGTAGTATGTTTGCTGAGAAAGATGTAGTTTTGTGCATAACATATATCAAAGTTAGCAGTTAAGTGGTAAGTAGTTGAGCCACTCAGCTTGTTCCTCCTTTGTTCGGTGGTGGCAGCAAGCACATGCAGTTAGCTTAGGTTCTGAACTTTGTCATTTGCATGAATTTTGGTCATCTTTTTAGGTTGCAAGTAGTTTTATTTATTTATCAATTGATTTCACTTGCCTAAGCTATATTGGTTGTAGCAGTTTGCATGCATGTGTGTTGATAGGAACATAGTAGTTTAGTACCAGTTGTAGTCACTATTTTTCAAATAGTTCAGAGTATTTTTGCTTTAGTGCATTTCGCTTATGGCATCAACACAGTGAGGCTTTAATTTGTGCTATTTCTTTAAGCAGTAATTGCTATTTTAGCTTTTAGAGTCTGGTAGCTATGTTATCAATTTTAGTTTTAGTTTATATTTGCTTGTCAATTTTAGTTTCATTTTTAGTAGCTATCTCCATCTGTACCTCTCTCTCTCTGGTGTGTGCGTAGCAGCAGCAAGGCTGCTATACTACTACTGTACTGAACTACTACTACTACTCTACTAAACTACTACTACTACTACTCTACTCTATTGAACTACTACTACTCTACTTGCTACTGCTAGCTACTCCTACTCCTACTAGCTGGCTGCTACTCTACTCTTTTCCCTAGCTGCTGGCTACTACTCTACTCACTTCCCTATACTACTAAGTGGCTCACTTCTACTACTCTATCTATGACTACTACTGTATCTAAGTGTCTGCTGCTCTTAACTACTGGCTGCTACACTTCTCTACTCCTCCTCTACTCTACTCCTCTATTATTACTATATCTACTATTACTCCTCCTCTACTCTAATCCATTATTTACCACATCTAAGTTACCAGATTTTGATCTGCAGGGGTCTTCCAACCATGTGGCAGCAGTCAACTGTTTTTTGGATATTTTTCCTATCCTCTATGTTTGGGAAGCAGCAACTGCTTTTTTTACACCTTTTCCTCTCTATGTTTGTTAAGCAGCTGTTGCTTTTTTTGTCAAATCTCCCCTCTCGTCTCCTCTCCTTTGTTTTGCCAATGATGAAATTATCCAAGTCCATACATTATATGGACTATGAGCTGATGATCAAGAACTTATGAGGAACTTGGCATCATTAGCAGCCACCCCTACATTACGTTCTCCTCTCTTCTCTGTTATGATGCCTCTCATTTTTTTGATATATTGTTGTTTTATTGGACTACTTTGGTTTATAGACCTTTTTTTATTTCTTATACCTTCTCGCGTACCTAAAGCACACTTTCTTGCATCTATTAGAACAAAGCGCGAAATAATGTCGCGGACACCAGACAGTGTAGCCCGATGCCCCGAGCATGATGAGCAGCCAACCTATGAGGAGCAAGCACTAGAGGACCAGCTTACTCAGGAGCAGTTCAATAACGAGTTAGAAAAGGATCTAGAAGTGATGCTTACTCAGGAGCAGTGTGACGATGAGGAAGGGGGAGCAGAAGGAAGAGCAGGAGAGGCTGCTGAAGGCGAAGAAGAAGAGGATGATGATGATGACTCAGAAGAGGGATATGTAAGTCCCGAGGATCCTTTCCCACGTGAAGCTAGAAGGAGGCCAACGGAGGAAGATTTGGACAAGGATTTTGACCCGAACGAGGAGGTAGGGAAAAAAGCCTTAGCTTGTAAATTTTGCTAAAGCTTTGGCTGTGTTACCTCTGCTAACACTTTGACATGTCTATATATAGGTCCCTCCTGAAACTCAGAAAAGACGACGTCGACGTCCGCAACATCTCGCTGGACAAGACGGAGTAGAGGAAAGGAGAGCAGAGGCAACAACCATAGAGATGGATCACGATGCCTCTGCTCCACAACCTCAAGACACAACCACGACTACCAAGCCTAAGAGGAAACGAGGGGATAAAAAGGAATTCTATATCCAGATAAGGCATGCTATGTGATAACGGAGGTCATGCCAGCAGGGGAGATCCTTGAGCCGAAGGAATTAAGAGGATGATTTCGTAATGCGATCGGGGCCCTAGTAAGAGATAAATTGAACCCAGCAATCCCTAACTAGAAAGAGGTACCAAAGAACAAAAAGAATGAACTATGGGATGGTTAGCTGAAGCTCAATTTTAGATTTCTGGAGGGTAAGCGCGAACTAGTAAAAAAATGCTTTCAGGATGATGGGAGAGTCATTTCGACATTGGAGGTCGAAGCTCAACACGAAGTATATCCAAAAGGGGATAACTCCCTTTAACGAGTTTGGCAAAATAACTCCTAGTCAATGGGAGGAGCTCGTGGCTCAAAAGACTTCATTGGAGGCATTGGAGCTCAGTGCCTGTAACACCGATCTGGCAAAGAGGAACAAACACCACCATCATCTAGGCCCTGGTGGCTACTATGCCAAAGAAGAGCAGTTTAGGAAGATGGACGAAGAGGCCGCAGCTGTTGGGAATATCGATATGATAAATTTGAAGTTACGCTCAAGGAATTGGATATATGCGAGGAGTATAGAATCATCCGGCGGTAATCTTAAGTTTGATAAGCCGGAGACCCAAGAGGTAGTATCAAGGATACTAAAATATGCTGAAGACAAGGAGAAGGGCTCATTCAATCCTTCCAGAGAGAGGGACGAGCTTAGCCTTGGCTTGGGAAACAAGGAGCACACAGGCCACACCAGGGGGCTAGGGAAAAGGATGACCTAGAAGCAAGGATTCGAAGAGGACAGACACATGTACAAGAAACATGGCAGAGACCGAGAGACTAATCTTGAGCTCCAAGTGAAGACTCTAGTTGCGAAGGCGCTGGAGGAGTAAGGACTGTCTATGGAGCCATGGATATTAGTAACACCGCCGGGAGAACTGGCATTAGTTGGTAGCCCTCCAAAAGTTCCTAGTAGCCAAGGTTCCACTACAGCCACAACCCTCGTCGATTGCATACGGAAACCAACTAGTTGCACCTTGGTGTTTCTCAGCGGCCAGCAGAACACTGTGATGGAGGTGGCAACGGGTGTGGCACATCCTCCTAGTGGCTTACACCACAATAATAAGATACGGCCAGACTACACTAGGGTCGAGGTGCATACCGTGAGGCCCGAGTTCATGCAGTGGAGGATAGACTACGCAACTCCTGAGAGGCTGGTGTTACTCGGAGATGTTATGGGGTAGTTCATCCTCTGGCACAAATGGGACATTATATTGACTGCTTCTTCGCCGCCTCCCCCTCTCCCAAATTTAGAGCGAGTTGTTGAGGTTGGGGAGATATTTTCATCGTCTCGTGACCACCACATTCCTGAGATGCCACATTCTTCCCCACCTCCTAGTGAGCATGTGCCTGATGAGATGCCACAACCTTCTTCAGCTTATACCAAGCAAGTGTATGATGAGACACCATAGTTTTCTCAACAAGCACAGCCGATACATGAACAACAAGTGCCTCCTGAAGAAGGTGATGCACAAGAAGATGAGGACATGCCTGAATGGGAACTTTGAAAGAAGCATCCAATCACCATAAGGCCAGTTTATGTTTCGATGAAAGACGTCTCGTCGGTGTCCAAGTGGTATTTCCATGATCAGTTCAAGCCTGAGAACCAAGTTAAAAAGTCCCATCACGGGGTTCTGAGGAGGACATCACTAGCAAACTCCACCAAATTTCAAAGCAGTATCCAAATGTTGATGCCATCAAATGGTCAAAGGATTGCCCGAAAACATATGAAAGAGGTAAGCCCTTCCTACCAAACCGGGACATCCAGCGCCTACCACTTGGAATGAGAAGGTTCCATGATTGATACTTGTGTGTTCTCCCAACGAGCATAGACATCATACAACATTTGGAAGCCCAGCCAGGAAAATTGTCTTTGACTTCAATGACATGCAGACATGCATTCATCTGGGAGCAATGGAGATGAATCTAATTCGCACATGGTGCCTATAAGTCCTTGTCCTCCCGATATGATATGAATGTAATCTTTGAATTTTGTTATAACTAACCCACGCCGTGATTTGTAGAATGCAAGTGCACATTGTCAAACAAATGCCAAGTGTGAAAGCCGGGTATCTAGACCCTTAAGCTATAGCCCAAACAAATTTTAATTATCCTAAACAGTGGAAACTGGATGCCAAAGAGCTAGCTGCTGCAAAGACTCTTCGGGAGAAAGAGCATATCTGTATGACGAAACTAAGGGAAGAGTCCCTTAAGGTTATGGCATACATTGCCCTGGCTTTCAAAATTCTCCAACAGCACTCTACTATATGGCTACCATACAACTTTGAGTAAGTTCAACTCTATACTTAAAGCTTTGTTTGATATATTTTATTCGATGCAAAAGAGCTTATCTAGTTCTATGATTAAATCCATACAGCAACCACTGGATTTGTATAGCCGTCGATGTCGGGAGGAGCATGGCATGGGTCTTTGATTCTATAGATAGGGACCCGGTGACATACAAAGACTTCATATCGATTCTTAAGACGTATACATATCGACAATCCTCATTAGCTTATATGACTGTATACATACTTGTAACGTTCACTTTTGGATACTAACAAGTTGTATTTGGTAAAATAATTCAAACAGGGCATTTAGGTTCTATATCACTAAACATCACGGAAGGCATGATCTAGCAAGGAAGGAAAAGCTAGCTATAAAAACACTATGTGCGGTAAGTGTAACTTACTTCTTCAGTACTCTATTACATGGCTGTCAAAAGCATTACTTAACATTTTCATATGCAAAACACACAGTGCCCCAAGCAAAAGCCTGGAAGTGTACATTGTGGATACTATATATGTTCTATGATGAGTAACACCGGTGTCTACAGGAGACACCCCTTAAGGCTAAGTTTGAACCTCTGCACCCATAGTATAAAAACTTCGTACATGGTATGAAATACTAAACCAAAACTTGTTCTTTTGTAGTGGAAAGAAGAGAAAGGAATGAAAAGAGACCCATACAAGGATGACCAACTCTTAGAGCTCATCGGCGACCTTTGCAACTTCATATTGGACCAGATTGTACACGTCAAAGGCGCCTACCATGACCGAGAGTCTGACTTAGGTAGAAATCCTTAGTACCAACACCTTCGTGAGACTGAAAGGCTAGCTCTAGGACGTTGATAACAATATGTATGGAATTTGTATATTTAATGATGGATTGTATATATTCTTGTGAATTGGACTTGTAATTGTAGTTTATATAATACTCTTGTGCTTGTAGTCTAAGGGGTTCGGAACGCTGGTCACGGGCGTTCGGCAACGCGAAAGCGGTTCGGAACGTTGGTCGTGGGGCGTTCGGTAATGCGAATGCGGTTCGGAACGCTGGTCGTGGGGCGTTCGGCAACGCGAACGCTGGATGGAATACACAGAAACAAACAGTGTTCTGGTCGAATTTGAATTGTAAATTTGATTTTTTTTACGAAAAAACATACTGTAGGGGCGGTTCTAGATTGAACCGCCCCTACAAACATGTATTATAGAGGCGGCTGGTACTACAACCGCCCCTACAAATCGATTAGGGCGGCTGGTACTACAGCCGCCCCTACAAATCGATTTGTAGGGGCGGCTGGTAATACGAGCCACCCCTACAAATCGATTTGTAGGGGCGGCCTAGGAACCGCCCCTACAAATGCATGATTTATAGAGACGGTTCGGTAGGGGCGGCTAGCCAAACCGCCCCTACAAAGGGTTACGAGCCGCCCCTAAAAAATGTTTCTGTAGTAGTATGATTTCATTGCTTGGTTGGTCACTAGGTAATGATATTGCACAAAAGGAGAAAAAACATTCGTTTTTATTAACCGGGTCTGATAAATTTTGTATATGTTCTAAAATCCTATATGATATATGCTCCGTTTCAAATTATAAGACATTTTTATTTTTTAATGTTTTTATTTATTACTATGTATATCTAGACGTAGTATATATCTAATAAGTGCATAGATTTAGAAATAATAAAATGCAGCGAGTATATTCTCTTACTGGATCCTCTCCTACTTTTGATGCATGCATGATACATAGATATATAGATTAGGTAGGGACAGTTTGTACCCAGATCATACCATTTCCTTTATTTTAAGAAATACAAATATATAGTAAACTTGTTTATGATATTTTTACATTTCGAATTATCAATCAGGTCCACTAAATTTTAATGTACTGAGATATCGCTATTTTTAGCTCCAAAAATCTAATCTCCATCCACTACAAGTCCAGGGTTCTCTATTTAATTTGCTTGTTACTTTGAGCCGCGTCAAACTTAAGTAATCAAAAATATTTTTTTGACGTTGAACTAATCAAAATTTGACATCAATCTAGCTAATTACTCACTCAAATAGCATGCTTTGGATGTCAAACGCCCTGTTCGTTTGGGCTTGTTTGACTTATAAGCCATGACTAAAAGTACTATTAAAACTTGTTTAGTGTGAGAAAAAAATACTGTCCGTTGGCTGATAAGGCATGCCTTAGAAGCCCAATACAACCGGATTCAAATCGGCTGACTTCACTGGAAACGATGTTTGGCTGCCGTCGTCAAAATCAGTCCATCCACTCCCCATCGGAGGGCTGCAACAGGAGACGAATGCTTACAGCTATTTGGTCCTCGGTCCATGAAGAGACGGCCTGTTTGTGCTCTCGTTTTTTTCCTTTTGACGCAGAGATGCTTTTTGGCGCGGCCCCTGACTCCTTTGGCGTGAGGCTGCTCATGTTTTTGTCGCGAACCGCGAGGGGAAGGCACAAGGCGATCGTCTTTGTCGTCCTGCGTGCTCAAGTGTCGGCCGACCATCGTCTCGTTGTTCTGCATCCTCACGTGCGTGCTTAGGTGCCCAGGTGCTCAGGTTCCAGGTTACTCTGATTTGGTTCCTTTTTGTCCTCCCTAGTAACTCATTCTATTGTTTAGGGTTTGATTCAATGGAAAATCTGCATGATTGAGATGGAAAATCTGCATCAAAACTAAATCTGGATATTTAAGATGGAAGAGTAAAAGTGTGTTACACCATGGCTTTTCATTTTTGTCCATGAGATCCTATAGTTGTTCACATTTTTACTTAGCAGCACACATAACATTTTCTAATCATTTATTTATAGAGAGTGTTTCATTCCTAGATTGTTACCTCAAGTTGGCATGGAATTCAGTAATATAAATGATGCCTGGATATTTTGGGTTAGTTATGAAGGTCAAAAGGGCTTTGAGGTTAGAAAAAGATACGCAAACAAAAGAAGTTCAGATGGAATGGTTAGATCCTGCAGATATGTTTGTGCAAATGAGGGTCATAGAGTGGAAGATAAAAGAGGTCGTCTAATAAAGTGTCCAAGAGCTGAAACTAGAACCGATTGTCAAGTTCACATGGGTCTTGTACTAGACCGGGAGAAGGGAAATTATAAAGTGGCTGATCTGATTTTGGAACAAAATCACGTCCTTCAGTTGCCACAAACCTCACACTTGATGGTGTCTCAAAGAAAGATTTCAGATTTACAAGGTTTTGAGATTGAGACAGCAGATGATGCGGGAATTTGGCCCAAATTGGCACATGAGAAGGGATAGTATATATAAGTTGAAGGAAAAATGGGCTGAATGTTTCATGAAGAATGTCTTCACATTAGGCATGAGAAGCACATAATTGAGTGAGAGTCTAAATAGCGATCTGAAGAGACATTTTAAATCTAATTTTGATATAATTCGGTTCCTTAAGCATTTTGAAAGGTTGGTGGAAGATAAAAGAAATAATGAGCTGAATTCTGAATTTGAATCAAGGAAAAAATTACCTAGAATCAAAATGAGGACACCTATGCTAATCCAAGTTAGCAAGCTATACACACCAGTAATATTCGAAGCTTTTCAAGGTGAATACGAAAGGTCCATGGCAGCATGTACCACGGCATTAGAAGGTGACCATGAATATCTTGTGTCAATTGGGAGTTTTGATGGAACTTGTACATTGGAGAAGGAGTATAAAGTTATTGGTGATCCTGTAGAACAAACCAGTACATGCAGTTGTGGGCAGTTTAGTAGAATTGGAATATTATGTGCACATGCTCTAAAAGTCCTTGATTTGATGAATATCAAATCACTACCCACACAATATGTACTCAAGCAATGGACACGTGAAGCACGTAGCGGCACAATACATGACAGCAAAGGCCGAGACATAATAGAGAATCCAAGATTAGATTAAATGATTCATTACAAAAATATGACACGCAAATTTCAGAATTTAGCACATAGAGCGGTCAGCCATCCAGGGTGCATCTTGTTAGTAAACAATGCACTTGACATTCTTAGCAAGCAAGTTGAAGAAGAAATTAATGGTTGCACTAATAATGTGGAGGCAGTCACAGTTCCCATGAATATTACTCCATCAAGTGATTTGTTGAGTACAGCACGCCTGAAGAAAAAGGATGTGCAAACAAAAACCTCAAAACGCAAAAGAACTTGGCTTGATAAGAAGCGCAAATTTGCAAAGAAAGGCAGCAAGAAGAATGATAAGGGTTCAATGGTATGTATCTGCACCAAAAACATTATTTGTGTTTAGTTGTAAAAATATTCAGTTGTGTAACTTTTATTCTCTTTTATTGAAAGGCACAAGAATCTGCACCTAAATTGGCACAAGAAACTACAGCAGTACAACACTTCATGTCCCAATGAAAGGATGACCGAATCATACTTGACTATTAATGCTTTCTCTGAACTATTGATGGTAATATTTCTAAGTGATGATTTTTTATGTCTAAAAGAATGTAAAGAGTTTAATACTTTGTTCTTTTATTCTGCAGAGAGAAAGCACCAGTGATCTTAATGCTGATTTCTAGGGGTGTTTTTGGAGCTTTTGGATTGGTGGTGATGCTTTGCAGATTCATGATCTTTTAGAGAATGTGGGAATTGTATAGCTTTTGGTTTCATGGGTGAATTATAAAGTTCAGTCATGAAACATTTTTTTGCAGCTTCATATGCACTTGATACTAGAAGCAATAGTACAAGGACATCTTTATGCAGACTGTGAACTTTCAAAAATCAGCAGTGCCTTTTCTATATTCCAACATCATCGTAACATATTTCTGTTACATTCTTATTGCCTTGACTTGTGCTGGTCTGAATGGCATATATATGGTACAAGTGTTCTGGGAACAATTCTTGGAAAAATTCTGTTATATTTCAGATAGCCTATATGCTCTACCACAATTTTGCAAAATATCAATTCTCCCAATACAAGTGGAATTCGGTTAGTAGCAAAAGTATATGTTGATAGAAATATATAATAATTCACCCCTTTTTAATCTTTATAATCGGCTCCGTGAGCCAAAACGGACCAGCTCTGCTCCGTGAGCCAAAACGGACCAGCTCCAGCTCTGCTCCGTGAGCCAAAACGGACCAGCTCTGCTCCGTGAGCTAAAACGGACCAGCTCTGCGCAGTGAACCAAAACGGACCAGTACCAGCCACAAACCTCTCCGCCTTGCCCTCCCCCGTTGCAGCTCTGCGCGGTGGGCTTCCATGGGCTGGACAAGCAGCATGGCCTGCTAGATGAAAAGCGTGGAAAGTCCAACCGTTGGATGCAAACAGACAGTTCGATTTTTAGGACTGCAGCCATACATCGATGGGGTTGAAGTCAGCCGATCTGAATCAATACAACCGTACCAACAGGACGAAACAATGCACGGAGCGCGACTTGTTCATCATTCCCCATGTCCACTGTGCTCTCCACTATTACAATGTCAGACACCCGGTACGTACGTGTCTGCACTTCACTTCCTTCTCTCTTTCTTCATATATAGCCCATTAGATTTGGCCTAATTAAGAAGCTTTTCAAACTTTGACCGCCAAATATATAAGGATTTCATGGTATTATAGATCCTGAATTATGAAGAATAATTTTACAACATATATACCATGCATCATTTCTATTCAAGATAATAGATATACACTTTTATTCATATTGCTTGCTAGCAAGTCAAAGTGCTAATTAATAATGTGAACTGTGTCAATGATCTAATAGACTTATATATCTAAGAAATCATGTCTTCTTTTCCATTGTTATCTATCTACCTATCGTACATGCATGTCTTAGTCCTCGTGTAGACATAGTTTCTTAATTATCTAAGAAACCATTTCTCTGTCTCCCTTCTTAATTCCAATGCCAAATAACATAGAAACTATCCTAATAGTTTCTGAATTAGGAGTGCCATGGTACATACATCCATCTATCTATATTTATATATATAAACTTGTGCACGCAGGGTGCCGAATTCGATGCAGTGAAGCCCTTGACGGAGTGTCGCGTGGGATTCAAGGGCCAGGTGTGGTACCACGTCAACTTTTGGGCTCGCAGCCGCACCAAGCCACTACCCCTGAGCACCAGCTTCAATTCGCCGACTCGGCACTTGCAGCTCCAGTTCCCATTGTCGAAATATGCACCATCATTTGGTGAGTAGCTAGTATACTAGTATATAGATATGCTGCTCCCTGCTGCGTAATCTTGTACTATAGTACTAATCCTGATTGTCATGCATTAATTAATTAATTCATTGATGCAGAAGAGCCACTGTCCCAATACAGGCATAGCCGTGCCTTTTGTCCCGGCCACTTTGACATCTTACACCCCAAAGGATGGCGTAAGTTCGTGTGTGGGAATGACAAGGACAAGATGTACCAACGGCGGCTTGTCAACTTCAACGCCGGTGTACCGTCTGGGGAGATGCCATTCACCGGCCGCCCAGGACCAGGACGACCGGTGGCTTTTGCCCCGACCACTCAGGATAGCGCACTCGCGGAGGCGGGGTCGCGGGGACTGGACGTGACGCTGCAACTAACGTCACAGCAGCGTATTGTGTTACTAATTCCCGGTGCCCCGCCGCGTCGTGCGAGTGGGAACGAAACTTCCGACGTCGGTATCTTTTGAATGCTTTGACTTTTTTCTTCCTTTCTTTCTTTGTAAGCGTATACGTGTGTTATTAGGCCCCGTTTAGATACAAGCCAAAAACAAAAAATTTTCAAGATTCCCCGTCACATCAAATCTTGCGGCACATGCATGGAGTACTAAATATAGACGAAAAAAAACTAATTATACAGCCGAGAAATCGTGAGACGAATCTTTTAAGCCTAAATAGTCCATAATTGGACAATTTTTGTCAAATACAAACGAAAGTGCTACAGTAGCCAAAAGCCAAAAATTTCCGGAACTAAACGGGGCTTTAATTTGGCTGGGGCGCGCGATTCCATGCCTAATTCATGACTCACTGCTACGTTGGAGTTTTTCTGGTGGTGCTGGTGCGCACGCCCGAGTTGACGAACTTGCTTGCATGTGGGCTCTTCGACCAAGTACCGCTTGCTTGCTCTGGCGTGTGCGTCGAACCAGCGGGGCTCCGACGTCCGGCGATCCAGCCGTGCTGGCCAGCTGCATCTTTCTTCTTCATTCTGTTTCTTCTCAATCGTCTAGCAAAGTTCCTGCCTCCTCTGTGCTCTTACAGCAAGCTAGCCGCCGGCTGCCCTTTTTCTGCGTGCGTTGTTCTTGTCATTCCTTTCTTTCTTTCTTTTTCTTTCTTTCTTTCTTTCTTTCTTTCTTTGTGATTATTCTTAGTTGTGACAGTTTAGTGTAGCGTCGTGTAACCACAAACATACATGCATGGCAGATGTAGAAGACCCCTCTTCTCGTTCTCAAGGTGAGGGATTCAGCAGCAGGCACTACTGGATTCAGGTTCTTTGCCGAGTGCCTGAGGCACTCGGCAAAGGCTATATTGCACTCGGCAAAGCCTTTGCCGAGTGCGGCACTCGGCAAAGCACACACGGCAAAAAATTGATCGGCAAAGCACTCTTTGACGAGTGTATTTTATCGGGCACTCGGCAAAGGCTTTGCCGAGTGCCCCGGAAACACTCGGCAAAGAAAAGCGACCGTCACGGCGCCGGTTCCGTTGACGGTCACTTTGCCGAGTGTCAACCCTGCCGGCACTCGGCAAAGATTTTTTTTAAATTTTTTTAAAAACTTCCTTTGCCGAGTGCCAACACGTGAGGCACTCGGCAAAGAGCTTTTATTTTTTTTTGAGAATTTTCTTTGCCGAGTGCCAAACCTCCATGCACTCGGCAAAACTTTTTTTTTTTAATTCTTTGCCGAGCGCCAACCCGGAAGGCACTCGGCAAAGAGCTTTTATTTTTTTTTTTGAAAATTTTCTTTGCCGAGTGCCAAACCTCCAGGCACTCGGCAAAGATTTTTTATTTTTTTTAAAAAAATTATTTGCCGAGCGTCAACCCGGAAGGCACTCGGCAAAGAGCTTTTATTTTTTTTGGAAATTTTATTTGCCAAGTGCTACCACTCCAGGCACTCGGCAAAGATTTTTTTTTTAAAACTCTTTGCCGAGTGCCAACACATCAGGCACTCGGCAAAGTTTAATTTTTTTTTAAATTTCTTTGCCGAGTGTTATAGTCACAGCACTCGGCAAAGCTGGAAAATCTGTTTTCTGGTCGCCCATTTTGCCAGCTTTGCTGAGTGTTGTGACCATTGCGCTCGGCAAAGGGGTCCTTTGCCGAGTGCAACACTCGGCAAAGTGACCCAAAACGGCAAATATTTTTTTTTGCGTTCCATCATGACAAATACATTCATACAAACATATATCACATATATATCTCATCCATCACATATATATCTCATCCATCGCATATATATCTCATCCATCACATATATATCTCATCCATCCACACATCCATCCGCCCATAACACATCCATCACAATATGTAATAATAAGTGCTCAAGTTCATCCAAATAAGTTTACAAGTCCATCAAAGTCCACAAGTGCATCACAAGTCCATCACCAAGTGAACAACAAATGTAAAAAGTACAACATGCACTCATCTCGGTCACTGCGACTGTGGTGAAGGCCCAGGTGCATCATTCGTAGGTGCATGAGGTGGATTATTCGAACCACCGTCAGATGGAGACTGCACAAAGGAGAAAAAATTGCATGTGAGACAAAATTATTTTGATAGCTAATCTAGGACGATAGAGGCCATACAAGCAAAGCACAAGTGAAAGTAAAAAACTTTGATACTCACAGGAGTAGCTGCAGCTGCAGGACGCGGAGGCGGAGGTGGAACCAACAGCCCAGGTGGCAGAGACAAGCCCATACGTTGCCCAAGCCCTTGTAGGAAATCCGTAATGTCCATCAGCCTCTGCGCCTGGGCCTGCCGCTCGGCCCGCTCGGCCTCCAACTGGGCCTCCAGCTCCTGACGTTCCTTCATTTCTTGTTCCAGCCGGACCTGCAATATTTCACTCCAATGTTTCAGTAATGCAAAGCTAATTAAGGTGTGTAAAGATCAATGTATGACGAGTAAAACAGGAATAACCTCGAGTGCGTCGACCCGGTGCTGTGCAGCGGTCGGCCGTGTGTGAATGGCCGGGCTCTCGCTCGTGCTCCGTGCTCGGATCTGGGAGAGAGAGGGAGTAGAGGCCGTGTCGATGACGCCGTCGCCAAGCCAGAACCGTCCATGCTTCTTGCCTTGCCCCGCCCTCATGACGGCCTCTCCATCGAAGTCCTAGGTGCTCGGATCGTGGTCTGCCCCATGGAGCGACCTCGCCACCTCAGTGTACTCACTGATGCGGGAGTGGACGCTCGGGTTCGTGTATGCCTCGGGCGGGTCCTCCAGGTTGAAGGAGACGTCAGACGTCGCCTTACCCTTGTGGGCCATACACCATGCCTAGAAGTCCGAGCAAGCCTGGCCACTATGTGACGCCGACTGCGAGAAAGACAGCACGATGATTAGAAATCAGACAGAACTGAGCGTGACAATAGATAAATCAATTCGCGTACCCATGCTTGTTTGTATCCAGCGAGGTTGCGGCTGCCTTGATGGTGTGCTGGACCTTGCATCAGTAAACGACGGTCCCGGGCATCCCTGTGCATCTTGAGGTACTCCTCCGTGAACCACCTGTCCACCATCATCGCCCAGCACTCGGGATACGCTTGGCACCACCAGGGAATCACCTACACGTCATCAAGTATTGGATATATAAGAAGATCAAATTAAACCAACTTAATCTCAAATCGAATCAATGTTGATGTTCTTCATTTACCTCAAGGTACTGCTACCGGGTCAGCTGCATCTCTCTTGCGTCTTTCTTGGTTTTCCTCTCTCCAAGCTTCGACCCGTAGTAGGTTACGATGGCCTGGATGCGTGCCTCGTGATGCATGTCGGTGACGAGTTTTTTACAGGCTTTGGTAGTCGCCTGCTCCGCCCTGGCCTCAAATCCCTCCTCGCATCTGTAATAAGTCTGCATACAAAAGCAATGTATCGATTCATTATTTCAAGAAAAGTCTAATGAATGCGACGTATTGAGCAATGTTGTGCAAGGGAGACTTATCCAAAACTCTGCCTTCACCCGCGCCGCCTTGTTGGGGTACTCCGCATCGGAGGCGACGACGTAGTGGTCAAACGAGTAGGCCGGCTCCGTCTTCGATGCGTACGTGACAATGCCGGGGAAGTGCTGCCTGCACAGAAGACCCAGGATGCCGTTGACTAGCCATGCGCTACCACCCGACACAACCACCCAGTTCCTGCACAAGTAATTAAGAAAAATTATTAGTTTTTTTCATCATATCATATGAAGTAGTGCTGATAACATATACAGTTACTTACTTTTGTCCTTCGGGGCGAATCAGTGGGCATTGGTGACGAAGCGGAACCTGTGGGAGGCTCGCGGGACCTCGCAAGTAGACACTCGAAGAGGAGTTGGAGGAAGCGGAACCCGTGCCTGCCGCCTCCCCCCCTCCTCCTCCTCCTCCACCTCCTCCTCCTCCTCCTCCTCCTCCGTCTGCCGAACCAACTCCTCGTCTGACTCGTCCACGGGCGCCACCTCCTCCTACGGCTGGCGGTCCTCGTCACGTGGCGTGGGAGGAGACGGCCTCCTCCTGCGGCTAGCGGTCCTCCTCCTCCTGTTCGATCCCTCTGCCGCCCCCTCCGCCCCTCCTGCGACCGGCATTGTCTTTGGTAAATCGAGTTCACAGACCTATGACGGTCGCCCGCCATCTTTGTTCAATCACCTGCAATAAAAAAGAAAAACAAGACGTAATTAGAAATAGATGCAAAAATAAACAAAACATAATTACAAAAAATATAGTATTACATGTATTAGAAATATATGCAAAAATGAACAAAACATAATTACAAAAAACATAGTATTACATGTATTAGAAATAATCTTCATGATTGAAATTAGCTAGATCATAGGTCTCGTCATCACTATCAACATTGTCCAACTCATCAACACTATCCGAAGGAGGAATGTTGTCTTCATTGTCATTGCCGAAATGTAATCGCTCAAGCATTTGTATGTCCTTCAGATTTCGCACCTCGTCTCCAGCGTCCTCGTCATCATCCCTTTCATTATCTACTTCCATTCCTATCTCTTCGGTTAAGTCTATGTTAAACCTCCCTTGTAGCCCCTCTTCTTGATAGAACTCTCCATCATATGTGTTTGGGTTGAAGTTATAATCTTCATCGTTTGGGACAGGTAGTTTACCGTGTGGCGATACATTGTGCACAATAGACCAACCCTTAAGATGCTCGGCGTCTTTGCACGCGTATGACGTATAATAAACCTGGACGGCCTGTTGAGCCACAATGTAGACATCTTACATGTGGAGATGTCCTGGTTTATAAGCATCGTACGTGACAACGTGCACGAAATCTTCTGAAATTTTTATCATAGCCTCCACATATGATATCACGACATCTCAACATGTTTCATGATTTTTGGACTTCGTTTGCTTTTTATAGAATTTATAAACACTTCACACGCAATTTCGCGGACATGTTTCGTGAACGAGATGTCCGAAATTTCAGGTCCGTTCCTGGATACGGCCTCTCATAACACTCACTAACATGACTATCAATTTTCGAATCATTAAACTTCATTATTCGTACCACGTGCAGTTCAAATTTCTAATTTTCGGAAAAATTCAAGTAAACGAAATAAAGTAACTAAATATAACAAAAAGCCACAAAAAATCCCCAAATTGTAACTAGGAGTTCCTGGTGCTTTAAAAAGGCTGCACAAAAAAATTGGAGGCCAAAAACAAAAAACAAAAAAACTTTGCCGAGTGCCGGGGCATGGCACTCGGCAAAGGGTGTCTTTGCCGAGTGCCAGCCATCAGGCACTCGGCAAAGAATGTTTTAATTTTTTTTTTAAATTTCCTCTTTGCCGAATGCATACACAGAAGCACTCGGCAAAGAAATAATAAAAAAAAATTAAATCTTTGCCGAGTGCCGTCCAGGGAGCACTCGGCAAAGTATGTTAAAAATAAAAAAAATTTCTTTGCCGAGCGCCAGATCTGAGACGCTCGGCAAAGAATTTAAAAAAAAATAAATCTTTGCCGAGTGCCAGATCTGGGGCACTCGGCAAAGAAATTAAAAACAAAAAAAAACAAATCTTTGCCGAGTGCCTAACCGCAGGCGCTCGGCAAAGAAGGCCGTGGCAGGGCGCCGTTTCACGGGCAGCCTATGCCGAGTGTAGAGATTTTGCCAAGAGTCTAGCACTCGGCAAAGAAGTCCTTTGCCGAGTGCCTGTGTTTGCCGAGTGCCCGGCACTCGGCAAAGAAATATTTGCCGAGTGCAATTCTTTGCCGAGTGCAGCACTCGGCAAAGAAGATCTTTGCCGAGTGTCCGATTTTTGACACTCGGCAAAGAAATTTACACTCGGCAAAGTCTCTGTTTCCAGTAGTGAGGGTCATCTCTTTGGTTCCCACCATGGGCACCCTGTCTGATCTGTTCCAGGCTACCCGGTCCATGGTGAGCACTTTCAAGGTCTGGACCAGCTGGATGTGCTTCCCGTTTCATCAGGCTGTCTGGTCCAGGCTAAGCACGAGGGCGAGAGCGGCAATTCGGCATGGTTCAGTCGTGGGTTTCCTCTGGTTTCTCATCATTTTTGCTCTTGCTACTCGTTGTCTATCCATGCAAATACTACTTTGCCCTGCCATCGCTTGTCTCCACATCATCTCGACCTCCTCCGGTCGGACGAAGAAGATTGCTTTCGCTGCATTTCTTGGTGCACTTACCCTGGTTGTTGTGGATCTCTCAATCATTAGCCATGGCATCTTGCTACGATCCACCACACTCTGGTTCACTGCCAATACTTTGGCTCTATCGTGGCACTGCATCTGGAAGCTTTATCCGGTTGCAATAAGGCCTTGGCCCCAGCACTACTTCATCATGATCTGGGAGCTTCTTTACCTTTTTCGTCCGATTGCACGACGTGCACACCCTTGGCTCCAATATCTCCGTCTTCGTCTAGGATCTTTCTTCTTTATTAATATGCAGAAGAAGAGAGTTCTATTTCTGCATGCTTCAGTCATTGCTATCCTACTATTTCACATCATTTTTGCTCTTGCTACTGAGTGTCTACCCATGCAAATAGTACTCTACCCTGCCATTGCTTGTCTCCACATCTGGGCCTCCTCCGGCCGGACGGAGATCATCGTTTCCGCTGTATTTCTTGGTGCACTTGCTCTCGTCGTTGTCTTCGTCTCAATTGGTGCTCATGGATTGCTCATTGGGATCATGTTCATGGCCAACGTTGTGGCTATATCCTTTCACTGCATCTGGAAGCTTTACACGGTTGCACAGCCATGGCTTCACCGGCACTGGAGGAGGAAGCTTTATCCAATAGCACAGCCTTGGCTGCTGCAGTACTTTTCCACGCTTGCACCGGCGTGGCTGATGCACGATGAAGAAGCAGGCCGCCTTCTGCTCCCGCTTCAGCAAGGGCGGGCCGCGTTCCGCATGCGGGAGTTCTCGTACGACGAGCTGCGCATCATGACCCAAGACTTCCGAAGCATGGTGGGGCAAGGCGGCTTCGCCCAAGTCTTTCGCGGCGTCCTCCTCGACGACGACGGCACGGGCACGGCTGTGGCCATCAAAAGGATAACGACCACAGGTGGTGGTGGTGGTGACCGCCCCCCGGTCGTCGCCGGTGACGACGACTTCCTTAGAGAGATCTCCATCGTCTCCAACGTGCACCACCGCAGCCTGGTGCGCCTGCTGGGCTACTGCCTCCCTCGCGAGGGCCTGGGCAGCAGCAGCCGGTACCTGGTCTACCCCTTCTTCGACAACGGGTCGCTGGACTCGTGGCTCTTCCACGGCACACAAGAGAGGCGCCGCCTCCTGCCGTGGCCGACCAGGCGCTGCATCGCCGTCGACGTGGCCAAGGCACTCGCCTACCTCCACCACGAGTGCTGGCAGCAGATCCTGCACCTCGACGTCAAGCCGGGCAACATCCTGCTGGACGCTGACCTCCGGGCGCACCTCTCGGACTTCGGCATCTCCATGTCCATAACCCGGGACATGAGCAGCGTCGACACGCGCGGGAGGGGCACGCCGGGGTACATGGCGCCGGAGATGCTCGTCAACGCGGTGTCCGCCAAGTCCGACGTGTTCAGCTACGGCATGACGCTGCTGGAGCTCGTCGGCGGGCGCCGGAACTTCGATCCGGCCTCCTCGTCGACCACGGACGATGCCTCGTCGTCGGCGACGCCCGACTTCACGCGGGACTTCTTCCCGTACATCGTCCGGGACAAGATGGCGCGAGGCGAGCTCATGGAGGCGGTGGACGCAGCCATGGCGCTCGTGGACCGGGAGGAGGTGGAGGCGGTGGTGAAGGTGGCGCTGTGCTGCATCCAGAGCCGGTGGGACATGAGGCCCACCATGCTCACTGTTGTGGATATGCTCGAAGGCCGGGTCGCCGCTGATCTGCCTCTCCAGAGCCGTCATCTGTCCACCGTCAACTTCTCGGATCTACTCTCCTCCTCCTCACTTACGCACGGCCAGTAGTACTCCTTACTAATCAGTTCATTAACTACTTCTATTATATAAGGATTATTTTCACATGCAAGCATGACACGAACACACAGCGATTTGTTTAATGAATGGTTTTTTAATTTGTTAAGGTAATACTCAAATGAATTTGTACCATTCACATGAGTGTGTATCCGAGTGGGTGTGTAAGGGCATGTACAACCCACACACAGGGGCTGTCTATAAGTTCTTGGAATTCATGACACAGACAGTTAAATAGACAGTTCATACAATCCATAGACAAGGGTTGTTTGTTTGACTGTCTACAAGCTATTTAATGCTTGTATTTAACTATGATCAATCATGAGTACCATTTTTGTATACTATTGTGTTGCTAATTGATACAAATTAGATCAAGCATAAATACGTGGAGTATGATTGCAAATTTTTTAAGATCCATCAATATAAGTAATATATTATACATGACTTCAGAGAGAGCTGCACTGTACACATACTGGAACAGAAAAAAAATAAAAGCAACACAAGGAGCCATTTTTTAAGATCCATCAATATAAGTAATATTAATATATTATACATGACTTCAGAGAGAGCTGCATTGTACACATACTTGAACAGAAAAAAATGAAAGCAATACAAGGAGCCATTCAGTCATCACTATAAGAAAGCAGCATATATCCATGACACATACAGGAACTGAAAAAAATAAAACATGGATTAGCCATTTTCAAACAAGTCATAGCTTGCACACTGGCAATCAGTTTTCAGAAAAAAAAATAAGAAAGGTAGATGCATAACTTTCAGTTAAACATAGAACACTAGTAGCCTATATATCGTCCACACCTTGCAGAACCAAACCAATCACCTAGTGGCAATCTGATTGTTGCCATCATGTTGAACCTGGAAGGAGATAGATGGAAAATACATAAGCTTCTCGTCATGTTCATACATAAGCTTCCTGTCATTGGTCACAAAAAACAGAAACAATCAGAAATGTAATGCATCCAGTAACTGAAACTGAAAACTGAAGAAGGCAAAGGATGACAATGTTCAGAGCATACATGAATCTCAGAAGAAAAAAAAATCTGGTAGTAGTTCATAGTTTCAGAACTACAACAGTTACTAGATGACAGGAAGTGGAGATGACAGGAAGTGGAGATTACCAAGTCCACAGCAACATTGGCACATCTACCAAATCTACAGCAACAGACCTGCTTGTCCACTCTATAACTGGAATGGCTGTCACCTCCGCTTTAGAAACTGTCGGATTTCTGCAATCAGAGAGTTTATTCTTCTGGCAATAATCTCCAACTTCGGAGCCTGATCGTATACCAACAATACAAAGCAAATAGCAAAACGAAGGATGCCATAGTATGCTTTTGGCCTCTTTGTTTTCTGTGAAGCAATAGATTTGGAAAGAGTGGGAAATCACGTTCCAATCACTGGACATGCTGTTTGATAGATAATGGATTCACAGCTACGTTGAATACACAAAATGAAGCCAAAGAAATTAGAAATGTTTCAAGGTACTATGCATTGGCATTTCTGCAACTCCATACATCAGCATGACAGCCAAAGAAATTAGCAAATTTTCAAGGTACTATGAAATTAGAAAATAAAAGCATAACAGCTCCATACATCAGCATCTTGTTGAGCTTTGACAACAACTAGCTTTCTGATTCTCATCCTGTAAACAAACAGAACAAAGGAGAAGATCAGACAAACAACTGATAGTAGTTTTCAGCTGAGAAAGCTAACTGAGAATTCAACAACAGACATATCAAAAATCAGGAAGCAAGATAACATGTAAAATCAGGAAGCATACACTGCACCTAGGAAACTTCAGAATAATCATTAGATAATTTCAGGAAAAAGCATCTTCCTTAAACACTTCATGGCAGCAAGTCACTCAGACTTTTCGTCGTCTATCATTGAACTTGTATCTTGTGAGACGAGGTTGTTATATGCATCCATCATCTTTGATTCTTTCTCAAACTTCTTCCCCTCCATCTCAAGCTTCTTTGATTCCATCTCAAGCCTCCTCCCCTCCATCTCAAGTTTCTTGGACTCTCTGTTCTCCTGTGCTGATAAATGGGTAAGCCTTGTGGTCTCAATCTTATCGGAAGACAACTTTTGCTATATCTCTAGCACCTTCATGCGGTTTGCATTAACTTCTTGGATCTTGCTCCATTTATCAAGCTTTTCCACATGATTTTGTGGATTCCTCTGATTTTTCATCATCACCCATTGCCTTTGACTTGCCTTTTGCAGCAAGAGCGGACTTTTTAGCTGCCTTTTGTCCCATTGGTCGCTTTGGCATCTCATCTTCACTGTCAACATTTTCCACATCTTCTTCGAGGTGATATGACTTCCTTTTACGAGCGTTCTTCAGCTCTTCGTTGTATGTTTTCCACTTCGGCACTTCACGACAAATTTTCCAAACATTCTTAATCACAAAGGGTCCAAGCTTGTGATCCAAATAGAACTTCTCGGCTGTATCCATCCACATCTCATCGGAGTAGCCACTTGTGAACACCCTGCGAGCCTTCAAATACTCGGATTCAAAGAGGTCACACCACCTATTAATCTTGTGCCAACGATCCTTAGCTTGCTTTGCATTCCTTTTCCTTTGTGGTAGGGTCTCCTTGTTGTATGCCTTGATAACATCACCCCAATATGCTTCACCCTTCCTATCGGCTCTAGTGGTTGAGTCCGTTGAATTTTCAATCCAAGCACTCATCAATCTTTCATCTTCTTGTGGTGTCCACATAATCCGCTTCTCAGTCCTAACCATTTCGTTCTTATCATTGACTAGAACAGGTAGCTGCTCTGATAAGAATTCCACCTCTGAGGGAGAACTTCCTCCATTGGTTTCAGGAATAGATATATTGACATGGCTATTGTGAGGTGTACCAACCAAATGAAAATTATGTGGCTGATTGCCAAAGTACCTCATGAAACCACCTTGTGTGTCTTTATCCCTATAAAAAGAAATAGTGACTGAGCATTCAACTGTCCTTATCATCATTGAATTGCTATTAAGTGTGCAGAGAATAATTGCACATACTAAGGTTCAGTAAACTAGAAAAAGCAATAAAATTTATCCAAAATGCATAATCTACTGATAATCAAATACATGCAGTAATCTACTGATAATCAAGTACATGCAGTAATCTACTGATAATCAAATACATGCAGTAATCTATTGATAATCTTACAACTAATTTAATAAATAACCACTACCTTCTTGATTAAGCAATTGTTAATAACCACTACGTAAGGCAGATACAAAAGAGAAGAAGCAAACTACTCTTCTGGGAAACATATTGCATCTGAATGTACAAAAGAGAAGAAGTAATCTACTGATAATCAAAGACACCTACTGATAATCAACTAATATCTATTTTCAGAAAAAAAAACATGCAGTAATCTACATCACAACGAAGAGGCTCACAAGTTCTCTTACCATGTTGCATCTGAATGCCGAACTGAGGAAGACCCTGGACTAGCGCCGGCAGGTGGCGATGGAGGGAACGGAAATCCGATAGGGGAGGATTCGGCCGCGCCGGATGCAGCCATGGATCCGTGCCAAAGGGAAGGAGGCCGGCCGACGGGCTGGATCCACGACCAAAGGGGAGGAGGCCGGTCGGCGGGCTAGATCCATGACCAAAGGGGAGGAGGCTGGCCGCCGAGCCGGATCTGCCTCCAACGGGGAAGAGGCCAGCTGCCCTGCTGGATCCACGACCAATGGACGAAGAGGCCCGCGTGCTGCCGACCTTGCCCTTCCGCCCCGCCGCCACTCTCAACGCCGCCGGTGCCGCCGCCGCGCCTGAATCCGATGGTGTGCTAGGGTGGTCCATCTCGCCGGTGAAGTTTCCCGGAAAGATTGAAGAATATATGGAGATGGCGGTGGATTTGGCGCGCAAAATCCATTCCCGCACGCCCTCAACTTCCTCCGCGCGCGCGCCCGCACTGGATCCTCCACTCGTCGACTCCCCCGTACAACGCGACTCTAGAGAGACGACGGCTTCTTGGACCACGAGCCACACTCGTCGTCTCGCGAAGTGCCGGGGGCGAGCTCGTCTGCTCAGTTCGGGGGTTCTTTTTGTAAAATAAGCGACGTACAGATGCGGTATACAGACGCGCTGTACATGCCCTAATGGATGATCTAAATTACATTGCTCAACATGATTACAAGGAGCTAAATTAACGCTGCTGACATGCAGTCCCGGATGCCATTAGCAACGAAAACATCAGAAAACTCCGTCCTATCAAACTGACACAACTCATGAGTTACCTCATTAGCACTTCCGTGGCATCTGGAGACTGAATTTCTAAAAACACTGGAGGATTTTTTTTCTTTGCTTCGTTGATATTGCATATTACGGAACGGTTTCTACACATGTCCTTTAGAGAACATACCATCGCGAGGCAGTCTGACTCAAACTAGAGACACCCTCTTCCACGGGCGTAGCTACGTTGGGGCCAAGCTGGGCTCGGGCCCCCCCTTGCCTTCATGAATTTTGTAAAGCCTTGTGTCTTGCCTGACGCTTGGAAATCTCCGCTCATCCCTGCCTGTCTGCCTTCCGTGACAGCAGGTGTGCTCCCAGCTTTCCTTTGCCTCTGCGCGTAACATAGGAGTACAGCCCTATAGGCTACAGCTACGACTACTTTTGTGTTCTAATTGAATTCTCATTTTTTTTTACTTTCAAACTCATTAATCTGTATAAAATATGAAGGATATTTTTAGTTCTGTATGTTACATGTATTTTTTTTACAAAGTATGTTACATGTATTTTAGTGTATATATGTATATTTATATGATATATTAATCTTATATATTGTGATTGTTGCCACAGCAAAAACAGATCACCAAAGTCACTTGTATTTTGTTATTAAATAATATATGATCTACTTTTCCTCTGTCCCAAAATAAATATCATTTTGGATTTCGTGCAAATCAAACTTTCTTAAATTTAATTATATTTATATAAAATATGAGCAATATTTGTATCTCTAAATAAGTTTACTATATATTGAAGAAGTAATCTAATCATCAATATTAATGATTTCTTATATATCTGGTCAAAATTAAAAGCATTTAGCTTCTCAAAAAGTGAAAATGACACTAATTTTACGACGGAGGGAGTTATTATCTCCTATCATTAAAAAGAACAAAAGAAAAAAAAAGACTATTTTTTCGTACGAGTTTGTTTGGGTCGTCATTGCTCCGCTCCCCTGCGATACCTGTCTCCCGTCCACGCGCAAGTCGCACAAACGCCGCAATCACCGCCCCCAGACACCGTGCGTGCGACCCGCTGGAGCTCCCCATTCCCATCCCCGCACCACTGTTGCGCTCCTCCCCACCGATCCCATCGCGCCCCTGCGATCCCATCGCGCCGCGATCGCCCGCCGGCCTCGCTCCTCCGCCGTCGCCGTCGCCCAGCAGCCTCGCCGCGGCCTCCCTCGCCAAGCCTCGGGCGACCCAGTCAGCCAGGTCATCGACGGTTCCAGACATCTTCCCCCCTGCCGCCTCCCCTCCCATGCCGAGGATGGATCCAGATGAGGCAGCCCGGTCGGTGAGCAGACCGTCGACCTCGGCTGATCCGGCGACGAGGCGGACCGGATAGGGTGGGGGCGCCCGCCCTCGGTGGATCCGGCGAGGAGGCATCCTAACCCAGGTGAGAGCGCACGGCACGGCGGCCACCCTCATTCTCCTCCACGCTCCTTCCTCCTCGCGCCGCAAGGGCGGGGCGACGGCGGCCCTCCTCAGGTGTGCACCGCTGCAGCGGTTCGTCTTCCCCGGCCGCGACGAGCCCCCACGGCGGCAGTCCTCGGCACGACGCCGCCGGCCAGTCCCTACCGGTGCTCACGCCCGACCCGCCCTATATCTGCCTGCTGCCATGGCCGACCGCCGCCTCCTGCTGCTACTGCTCGCCCTTGTCGTCAAAGCGTGGGTGGTGCCGGGGCCGGTATACAGGGAGGTGGAGGGGTGTGAGGGCGTGGTGGAGCACGCGCACCCAACCTTCGCCTCGGCGGCTCCGTCGCCACTCCGTCTCCGTCCAGCTCGGTGGCTTCCCATTCGCCGTTCAGCGCTCAACGGGCGATCTAGATCCAGGTCTGTTCTCTCTCCCTCCCTCACCGTAGCTCCTAGATCCGTCCGCTTGGGTTGTAGTTGATTTCCCCATGGACATTCGGTTTTCCATTCACCCATTTTGCTTCTGATTTGTTGCCCTGGTGGCTTATAGTTAATTAATTGCTGCTTCCGTAGAAAGAATATGCTTGGCCGGATGGAGCCTGATTGGATTGTGCAAAACTGCAGGTGCTTGGCTGGCGTGGAATCAAATAAATATGGACGAAATGAATGGCAGAGCACAACAGATTGGAGCTGGCGTTGGCGCATAAACACTAGAAAGAGTCACTGAAATTTCAGGTAAAAGGTACTGGAGAAATTAATTTTATTTTAAACCCATTTAAATTTATAAATGAGTGTCACCTGTTAATTCAGATCAACTTACTATTCTTAATTGGCATCTCTACAGTACTTTTAACTAATGCAGTTGCATGTGGGAGACATAACATTGCAGAATTAGTTTGTTAGAAACTGCGAGCACTATGCATAGATGTTTTAAAGAAAATATATTTAACTTTTTTTTTCAACCATTCCTGTCAGAAAAACATTCTGATACTTCCTTGGAGCCTACAAACTTAGGAACGACCAATTAGTTCTAAGGAAAGGTCTGAACCGTAAGAAGCACTTTGCATTTTCAATGTACCTTGATCCAATTTGGGTAAAATATTGTGAGTCTAATAATTCAATTTATGTTACTCAATTTTTAAAATTCTGGAGAAGTGAGAAAGCAAGGGAAAATTATATGTGGTTCTAATTTATGTTTCAGTCAGGCCATATTATCTTATCAATTATTATTTTCATGTGCACAATCTTTTTTCATAGAGATTTATCAGACATAAGTATCTATAATGGTAGCATTTTTTTTTTTTGAAAAATTTGCCATTGTGATCTCAGCTTCTTAAATTCTTAATCAGACATAGTGCTGTTTTCCCTCTCTTTTTTTCCCTATTTCTTTTAACTGAAACATGCAGCTACAAACCTTCAAGCGGCATCTCAGGTGAGTTCTTCCTCCTCTCTGTATTTCCAATTCAGTTGGTTTCTGCTAAGCAGTAGGCCAGCAGTGCAACTCATGTTATGTGCCCCTTAACATATTCAGGAAACAGTAGACATAAGAACCTGCGAGCAATCGGTGGCAAAGGCTTAATTAAACCCTTTTAATTGTCAGTGCCTATTGCATTGGATTATCTTTGGTTGATCCATTAGGATGCATCTGCTGCATACAATTATATTTCCTGGCAATATTAGGATGCATCTATTGCACTCTATTATCTTTGGTTTAGCCATTCTTGGTTTGCAGCAACCTTCTGTGTATGTGTTTATTTCAGATGGAGTACCTATTTAGACATTCTCCTGCTGGTAAAGAACAATGGATACAGTCAATTATCAATGGAATTCATATTGGAGTAAACAATCAAACATATAATGTGCACCTAAGATCAGTAATTGCTCAGTCAATTATCAATGGAATTCATATTGGAGTAAACAATCAAACATATAATGTGCACCTAAGATCAGTAATCGCTGAAAATTACTTATTCTTGTTCATGCCTGACTTGTATCTGCTTCCCCTATGATGGAGGATAAATAAAAATATATATATTTATTGGAAAGCCACAATGAGTTTGGGTTTGAGATGGTACAGGTGCTGTTAATAATAAGCTTGAATCATGTGCGACTCACTGTCAGTGAAGCAATTTGCTCGTTTTGTAGCTGAAATGCCTCCTAGGTATTTAATCCTAGATTTAACCTTTTGAATTAGGCTGCAGCAGGTGTACATATTTTGAAACACTGTTTTTTCTATCATGTTCAGATCCTAGGGAAAGGTATCATTTTGAGACAGACAATATGATCCACAAGCAAAGGTATAATTTCCTCTTCTACAAGGCTATTGTATAGTGGTTCAAATTGCATATCCAATTTCAATGCCCCTGGCGCAAAGTGTTTTCCAGTTTATTATATCTTAGCAGTTCCCCAGGAAAAGAATCATACTATTTCATCAATCCTGATCAGCAGTCTGCTAATATTATGACCATTTTAATGTGATGATATTATAACAGATCAAGGTGTCCACGACCAAATGCAATTCCAGTGGTGACACAAGCCTCCAGGAATGACCAAGGCTGACTACCACCATCTGAGAATACTCATGGCGATGCATGAACATTATTATTAAACAAAATAGTGGTCCAAATTATGCATGTTGATGCATTGCTTGTTTAGGAGATTCTGATTATTCTAGCTAGGAGCCTGATTCAAATAGTTTGCATATAGCCTGATTTCTTTTGTTTTCATATAGATTATAATAATATAATATATTCCTGGTATGGCTGCATAGATCTTTTGGTTACCTTGTTTGAATAAGGCTTGTTCCCTTTATAATGCCTGCTCCGTTTTCAATTTTCCCCCCAACTGCATTGGATTCAAAATCTAAGATGTTCTTTTTTCTGATTAGCAAAACCTGGTGACATGAATCAGTGTATTTTCTGTAGGAAACAAAGCTAGGATGGCATATGTGGCGTTCAAAACTTGGATGGTTCAATTTCAGAGCGCTCAAACAATTGGCTTGAGTCGATAATGGGTGTAAAGTGTAGGGCTACCTCTATACCAGCAAACATCATTAGATATTAAGTTTTGTCCTAAATAGAAATATTATAAGCAAGTTTTTTCATTTTTAATGACTTGAGTCGATAATGACTTCTTAGTTTCCCGGATTGTATACATGCTCAAATATATTGTGTAAAAGTTGAACTATGGAAAAAAAAACATCGGCTGTTTTTATGTGCGTCTCCAAGATAAATCCGTTGCGTTAGCACGCGCATCTAAATCTGAATTTCTGAATGAGATAGCAGGTTTGGAACACTTCTTTGGTCTGAAATCCAACAACATAAAGGTTCTTTTTTTTTCTGAACTGCTTCAATGTTTGCCATCTAATACCGTAGCTTTGTAATGCAACTATACTGCATTTCCTTTGAAAGTCCAACATGACAATAAGTAGCTGTGAATTATTTAGATTAAGATTGGAGATGAGATGACATCGGCATGCCCTGATTTGCTCTCGGTCTTTTATATATATAAGTCCCAATATGCCGGGGAGTGAGTTGATTAAACTAATTTTGCACCTCAGGGCAGAGGACGAAGGAGGATATGCGAATGCGGACTCGGCAGCGGCCACCGGACTCCTCCGCGACGCACATCCTCCTATAGTTTTTTGATGTGTGAAGGTTAGCTTAGGTTTGCCCTGCGATGTGCCGGATGAAAGATATCAGAGATTTTTTCCTGCTAATATAGAATATTATCGTAGCCGCATCACGGAAAGGTCTATACAATAGATTTGTGAGCATGCGACGCCGCGCTCTTCGTAACTGTGTTAATTTTATGAACTTTGCTTTTTGGATTAAATGTCACTTTAATGTCTGTATTTAATTTCACAGTATTGTTATCTTATCGTGTGATCCGTATGTTTTTAGTACAAAAGTTTAGTTATTCCGTAGCAATCCGTAGCAACGCACGTGCACGCTAGTAAGTACTATGACTAAATTTCCACCACCTGTGTGCATTCGGATTCAATGGTAAATTGCACGCCCCCACCACTACGTTTTGCTCCTAGCTCCGCCACTGCCGTCTTCTAGGAGGTCTGTTTCAGACCTGCCCATGCAGCTAGGCATTCAGCTTCTTCGGTGACTCGCTTTGTTGATTGTGAATTCTTGGCTCCAGCATAGTGAATTCTTGAGGAGAGCATAGTGAATTCTTGAATGTGTTTAACTCAGAGCTGGTCAGTTTCAACCCAACAAGTTGATTGTGCTAAGGCCCTAACAGCAAAGCTCAAACTCCTAAGGAGAGCCCTAAAAGAGTGGCAGTCCGGGGTGGTCAGCCTCAAGAATGTCATTGCAAATTAAATGTCAAGTTGATCATCCACTTTCTAGAAGTAATAGGGGACTTCAGAGACCGGAGTCTGGAGGAATAGAACTTCAAGGACATCCTAAAGGAACATTTGTTGTCTTTGCTGGAGAATCTATTGGAAGCAGAGGGGAGCCATTGAATGGGTTAAACTTGGAGACGCATGAACCAAATTCTTTAATTCAAATGCAACCCTAAGACATAGGAGTAATCCCATCAGTCAGCTAGTCTCCAATGAGATGGTTTAATAGTCACTGCTCACAAGGACAAAGAACTCATTCTATGGGAAGACTTTAAACTTAGGCTTTTGGTGTCTTAGATTTTACTAGGTTCATTGTTGACCCAACTTCCTTTGTTTAGAGAATTGAGGGTTTGGACTCCCTTGAAGGCCAATTCAATCGTGTAGAAATTGGCGAAGTTATTAAAAGGTACGAACACATCTTCTTGACTTGGTCAATATGGTCTACTCCTCCTTCACATGTACACTTGCTTGTTGATGTCCCCGTGTCAGTCATCCACAGTCAGTCTTCCGGCCCTCGGTCACTCGGTCCAAGCCTCACATCCGTCCTTCACCACTCTAAGTCTATCGGCACAAACCCGCTTGATCTTCTCCGTAGCCGTCGACCGTCACAGTGCTCTACACTTGCACACCATAAGCCAAGAGACATATTACTCCAAACACTAAACCAAAGCTTGATCATTTCTTGACAATCACTCATCATCACAACACACATGGGCAAATCTCGACCATGTACGTGTTTGCACATGTTAAAGTATGACAAGTTTGACCAAATTTGTATTAGAAATTACTAATATTTATTGTACTAAATAGGTACCATTAGATTCATCATTAACATATTTTCATAATATACTTATTTGACATCATAAACATTAATGTTTTTATCTAGATATTTAGTCAGGACACTTTAACCGATAATGCACCTAAAAATGCATTTTTTGGACGAAGGTAGATAATCAAAATAGATAGTATAGATAATTTATCTATCTATACTCTATACTACCTAAATTTTCATTGAAGTTTGGGCCTTTGGGGCGTACCACACTACTACAGAATTAACTTTCACTATCGGCCCATCACTGCTGGTCTTTTAAAAACCGGTAGTGATAGTCGCTGAGGGCCATCATTTTTAGTTTTTGGCTAAAACCGGCAGTGATATGACCAACTGTTGGTGCTTCTTAGCGTAAGCATAAAAGTCTGCAAGCGCATGGAAGTACCGTTGTAGCACTTCACCCGAAAGTATTCAGGGTATCGTATTTTCCCAAAGGAACGATATTGTAAGTAGTCTCTTGGCTAGTTTACCTAGCAGAACAAGCTAAAAGGGTAACTTGGGTAGTGAGGTTCTTCTAGGGGTAGAAACTTTAAGCGAAGGTAACTTTGCTACTACGTACTTACTTCGGACATCGGTGAACACTAGTCTGCCGAGTGTTGCCAGCCTATAGCTGTACGTCGTATCCGAATGTGGGGGAGTGCTGGGACGGACAGGACTGTCACCACCTGCTGCCTACCCCACTATCGTGGGATACGAAGCAAATGAAGGTTACGTGTAGTTTAGACACCACGTCTACGCTATTTGTTACTACTCTAGCGTTGGCCAGGAACATCCGTCTTTATCAGGAGTCCTCTACTAGAGCACCCATCACGAAGACGGACGACGAACCCGTAAGTAAGTAGTAACAATGATAACTTTACTTAAAGAATCAAAACCAAAAGATGAACACGAACTTCTTACTCCAAGTAGTAAAACGATCGTAGAGGTACAAGTGTAGAGAGGGCCGACAAGTCTGGCACTCCTTCCACCCGAGGTACAAGGCTCGTCGAGTACAAAAGGTAGAGGGTACCGCTACTCCGCTATTCCTCCAACTCTTTCCCTCTCTCACTCCCTATCTAATCTAGCTAGAAGCCAATGGAAATGAGTGTGTCTCTCTTCTTCTTGTTCTCCAAATGTGTATATGATGCTCTTGAATGTGAGGAGGGGGGCTCCTTTTATAGCTTGATGGAGGTCGGTTTGATCATATTTTAGGAAAGCCCCACATGCAATCGCCTCCCCTAGCATTAAATGCACAGCCAGAGCAAGGTGGGCCTGAGCAGAGCTGGGGGCGGTGCGGGCGCACCCTGGGCCGGCCCACTCGCCACCGCCTTGCTCTGGTGGGTTGTTGGCTGGGCCTGGGTGCCTCCCTCGCTGGTGTTCTGGCCCAATTTTGATGTTTGTTTGGGCTTTTGCTTTTGTTTTGCTTGAATGCGCCTTCTTGATTGCATATTTTGATATATTTTCATGTGTTGCCCTGCAAAACATATATAGACCAAAACTTGTGCAGAATGTGAGTTGTAAAGTCCTACTCTAAGTTTTGGTGGTTATATTTGTCTTATTTTATTTAAATGTTGGCGGTAAAAAATGAGTTAAGAACCGTCAACAAGCTCCCCCACACTTAGTCCTTTGCTCGTCCTTGAGTAAAGTTCTAAGGACTAAACGGGTTCATCTCCTTGATTTGAAAATCTGCATACAGGTTATTCCAAGCTTCACCTAAACCTGTAAACTTCCAAGTGTCTACCAAAATATCTTGGGTAATTGAAAAATGGAATAGCTTGGACTCAAATCTTCTTGCTCTATCCCTGCTCAGAAACTTGGGTTTTTGTATATTTTTTAAAACATAAAGATAGCTTTTTGTTCCTTGAATGATTCTCTTGGGTCACTCAAAATTTGTAAGTGGTTCCTCTCCAAGGAATATTTTGAGATTTTGCCTTCTCTTTTGATCATCCTACTTCTAGTAGCTTATCTGGAGCTTTAGGGTAAGGATGAAAATTTTAAGGCACACTTAGTTTGCATATGTTGTAAAGTCAAATTCTAGATCGCACCGGAGGGAAGCGTCATACTCCTAGATCAAAACAGTGCAAGTGTGTGGAATTTTTTGGTGGAATTATACTCCTCCATTGGATATGATATGTTTTTCTAGCTTTTATTTTGAGACATGGCTAGCTTATTTTTTTTGTGAGCATTCTTGTCCTCCTCCTCTTCATCATCATCATCATCATCATCATATTATTATTATTATTATTATTATTATTATTATTATTATTATTATTATTATTATTATTATTATTATTATTATTATTATTATTCGGGACCTTCATGTGTCCCATTCTTTTTCTTTGACCATAGCCTTTTTGTCTCTTTTTTAGATATATACTAGAGAGATCATATTTTAGAACATGGAGTATTTATTTTGGTGATGGAAAACATGTTGTAGCGTATTCCCCGTGTAGGAATAATTGTTTATTTTGTGGCTTGTATGTGAGTTTTGATCTTGGGAGCATGAAACATCTCTCAACGGGACAAAATTTGACCAAACTCAACACAAAGTAAGATGCATATATGGAAGGTTTTTGTCATGTAAGATCATATATGGCCTTGGTAGGTATTTGAATGTCATTCAAGGAACATGCTATTTGAATTTTTGCTTTGTAAAATAAATCCCAAGTGCTTTGCAAGAGTTAAGCAAGAGTCATGTCATCCTACTATCTCGTTCGTCAATTACTTAGATAAAATGGGTTCCCTATAAATAAGTGTTCACAATTTTGTAGGACTATTAGCAAGGAATAAAAAGTATGCAAACTTTTTAATCATAGGAAGACATGGAGATGGAGCATAATCATTTTGGTTCATTTTAAAATTTATTCTATTTTAAAGCTTCTTTATTAAAGTATTGAATGAGAGAGTGAGAGTTGCACAAACCGAGTTTGAATTTGACCGTCTTTTGTGCAACTGAGTTGGAGGTGAGTGTGGTTTCTCCCCCACACTTGTTTTCGTACCTATCTTTATTTAATACAAAGAGAAAAAAACAAGTGCAACAAAATATTTCTAATAATAAATTCTTTATTCAATTATGAAATTGATAGGCGCATTACAAGATCAAATATGATGAGAATGAAAATCTTAAAAGAAAATGATGCGCCTAATTTATTATTGCAGCGGGAGTGGCCTAGAGAGGTTCATCTAGCGCATCTACCACTTCTGCTGCTTTAGCCACCTTAGCTAATTTCTGGTTGAGCTTGAAGCGCAAGCTATTGATGTCATCGACCAGATCTCTGATTTTGATGAGGTTTGTGGCTAAGTTTTCGTTAAGGACCCAAAGGAGATCTCGTAGGCTATTATTTTCGGCACTAAGAGAGACGATGGAAGGACCTTTGGAAGGTGCGTCCTTCTCATCATTACTCTCATATTGCCCTATGGGTCTTTTGATTGGTGGGAGCTTCCTAAACCTTTTTATCCTAAGGGGTGCGCCTAAGGATTCCGATGGCTCTTTTCTTGATGGAGCCGTTTTGCTTACCAGCTTTTTAGCCAGCTTGCGCATGAGTGCCTTTCCGTACCCTCCTTCAGGTTTGCGTACGCATACTGTCGGGTTCATAAACCCAGGGTCCCTCGGGGACCGGCTTCCGCGCCAAGGCTCAGCCCAAGAGTCTAAATACAACAGGTCGGAAGGATGGCCCAGTCACCGACTAGAAGGTCTAGATCGAAAGGAGTGGCGCCCGCTCGTCGACCCTTTGGGCCCACCACTCCGATCGGAGCACTCGCTTCGGCCTCCAGCCACCTCTGGACGCCCTCTCTGATCGGAAGGCCTGGCCCAAAGCGCTACTTCCGACTCCGACCCCGCGTCCCTCCGACCGTGGCTCATAGGAACCCTACTCACCGCTTTTCTCCGACCAGCGCACTCAAAGCCAACTGGAGCCATCCGACCGGGGACGCCCGCTCGGTAGGAACTAGAAGACGTGCGGAGAAAGGCAAGGCAAGGCTCACAAGTCAAAACCACTGTACTAGGGACCATACCCTATACGGAACAGTACTCTGCAGCCACCCTGATACAAACACTATTGTAGGCACCGACATCTCCCTCTACAGTATTGTAGGGGCCGCTAAAACTCCCATACGGTAAGGCCCTCCACGTGCCTCTAGGCATCAATAGCAGTATGGGCGCTAGGATTTATTGTACCAGGTGAACATAGCGAGACTCCTCACATGCCTCTAGGCATCAAACAATATTTGCAGTGTTGTAGGCGCCCACCATTATCTGGAACCCGCCGGTGTGGGCAACAAGGCTCGGTAGGCGTGGACAACAAGGCTTTGTAGCATACGCACCCTTTCCCTCTCACTTGTAAAGCCGTCCCCTTCATCTATAAAAGGGGGCACGCTTCCTCCAACAAAGGAGACCAATCCCAGTTGATTAGAGTTCCTTAGATCGATAGCTCACAACCACAGAATCGCTAGGTTTGGACCTCAAGCACCCGCTTGAACACTTAGCTCATAGCGAAGTTCCTGTCACTCTCGGCCCTTCCGACCGGACCTCTTGCACACCTCATCTTTCTCCTTCTTGTTTGTAACCCCACTGCAAACTTTGAGCACCTGGGCTCAGGAATAAAGTCACCGACCGACCCTGACTAGACGTAGGGCACGTTGCCCGAACCAGTATAAATCCTATGTCATTGAGTGCTAGGCCACCTCCAATCATAACTTACAGCAAAACTACAAATATTCACTAGTTGGTCACTTTCTGCACCGACACCTACTATGGTGTAGGAAAGGCTAGGCCTAGCGGTATGAAGGGATGAACTAGCGCTGTAAACCGTATTGCTCGAAGGCATTACAAGAGAGCGCTTGCTAGGTTTGTTAACATCGGAGGCCTTCCGCTTGAGGCCAAGGGTGCCGGTGGTGGGTTGTGTGGGCGCTGTTTTCTTCTCCTTTGCGCCACCTTGGGGCACCTTGGAATGCACCATGCTCTTGAGGCTTGAACCACCGCTCATGGTATAACTTGGTGGTGGCATGATGGCAAGCGATGCCTTGGTGATGAGCCTTGCTTCTTCTCTCACATACGAGCTCTCGGGCACTAAGTCGATGGACAATGGCACTCCATCAAGATCATAGGTGGAGCTGGAGGCCATGTACAAAGCAAGAGCATGGCTGGGCATGCTGAGCTTAGGACTTAGAGTGCTATGTGGAGGGAGAGAAGAAAGCTTGTAGCTTGGTGTGAGGAGAGGTGAAGCTATGGGGTGGCTTATATAGGAGCTCGGGCCTCTACCGTGATGGAAATAAACCAAGCACCACCATGGCTGTGATACACCGAGGTTCAAGAAGATGTGGGAGAAGATTGGAGGCCAGCGGAGCCAAGGGTGGTGGCCCCAGCTCCTCCTCCTGGCCTAAATTTTGGCCCAAATGCACATGTAGACATGTATATCATGAAGATGCTGGTGCTCGGATTTGATTCAGCATGATCAGCGAGTGATATAGTGAGATGCACATGATCATGATGAATCAAGAGAATTTTCATGTTTCAAATTTCTCATGATTTTGTATTAATGAGTGAATATTCATGTGATCAGCATAAATCATCAAGATTGAGCAAGAATCATGGTTTGTCTAGTGAGGGCATAAAGGTCATTTTACCATGATGACTTGCTTGAGAAGCAAATTTTTATATTTTAAGAATATGTTAGTATACATATTTTTTTTTAATTTTAATAAGTTTTGAATGAACTTATCAAAAGCTATTAAATCTATTCTATCTATTGTTAAATTAGTGTTATAGGAAGGCTCCAGGAAAACTTTTAAACGTTGACCGTTAACTTTAAAAATGTTACCATCATGGTCCTGGATGGTGATCGCGCCGTGTGACGAAGTGTTGATGACGGTGTATGGTCCTTGCCATTTGGTTCTTAGTTTTCCTTCACCGAAGAGTTTAACTCTGAAGTTGAACATAAGAACTTTATCTCCCTCCTTGAACTCTTTGTATTGGATTCAATGATCGTGTCATCTCTTAGTTCTTTCCTTGTAGAGCTTGGCACTGTGGTACGCCTTCTCTCGCCATTCTTCTAGCTCGGCTACTTGTTTTTGACGATTTTGGTCAGCTAGTTTCACATCCATATTCCAGCTTTTGATTGCCCAGTGAGCTCTGTGTTCAAGCTCAACAGGCAAGTGGCAACTTTTTCCATAGACTAGCTGGTATGGCGACATGCCAATGGGAGTTTTATAGGCTATCCTATATGCCCAAAGTGCATCAGGTAGCTTATCTTTCCATCCTTTTCCCATTGCGTTGACTGTTTTCTGTAGGATATTTTTGATTTGTTTATTTGAAGTTTCTGCCTGACCGCTTGTTTGAGAATGGTACGGACCGACAATGTTGTGCTTTGCCCCTAGCTCTTTTAGGAACGCTCTGAAGGTTTTATCAATGAAATGGGATCCTCCATCACTTATCACCATTCGTGGTGTTCCAAAGCGAGGGAAGATCACTTCATGAAACATCTTCCTTGCATGCCTGGCGTTAGCAGCTCTATAGGGTAAAGCTTCCACCCATTTTGATACATAATCAATGGCGATGAGGATGTATTCGATGTCATGGGACTTTTAGAATGGTCCCATGAAGTCAATTCCCCAAACATCAAAGATTTCCACTTGTAGGTTATAGTGGAGGGGCATTGCATTGCGAGCTGTAATGCCTCCTTGCAGCTGGCATTTTTGGCACCTTCGGATAAACTCCTTGGTGTCCTCGTACATTGTCGGCTAGAAGAACCCGCATTGCCAGATTTTGGCTTGTGTGAGGAATACTCCGTAATGGCCTCCGTACGGTGCTGCATGGCATGTCTCAATGATTTGCAGCCCCTCCGCCATTGGTACACATCTCCTCAACAGACCGTTAGAGCATACGCTGTACAGATATGGGTCATCCCAAAGATGACATCTGCTTTCTGCTTGCAGCTATCTTTTGTTTTCACTCGGTGGTATGTATCCTGAAACCATGAAATTCACGATGTTTGCATACCACGGGTTTGAGTCTGTCACCTTGAGTAGCATGTCGTCGCGTAAGAAGTCATTTATTGGGAGTTCCTGCATGTTAGTGACTTGCAAACGTGATAGATGATCGGCGACAATGTTCTCTACTCCATTTTTATCTTTTATTTCAAGGTCAAATTCTTGGAGTAAAAGAACCCATTTAATTAGTCTAGGTTTAGCATCCTTCTTAGTGAGCAAATATTTAAGTGCAGCATGATCAGTATAAACGATAACTTTTGCACCCACTAAGTAAGACCTAAACTTATTGATAGCAAAAACGACTGCTAAGAGCTCTTTCTCTATGGTAGCATAGTTAAGCTATGCTCCTGTCAGTGTTTTGCTATCATATGCGATTGCGTGATGCTTCTTATCTTTGGTTTGGCCAAGGACCGCACCAACAGCATAGTCAGTAGCATCACACATAATCTCGAATGGCAGCGACCAATCAGGTGGTTGGATGATTGGCACTGAGATGAGTGCTTTCTTTAGAGTGAGAAAAGCATTTAAGTACTCATCTGTGAACTCAAAAGTTGCATCCTTAGCTAACAGGTTCTTGAGGGGTCTAGCGATTTGGGAAAAATCTTTGATGAACCGCCTATAAAAACCTGCATGACCTAGGAAGATGCAAATGCCTTTTATGTTCATGGGGGTGGTAGTTGCTTAATGACTTATATTTTGGCTTTATCTACCTCGATCCCCCTCTCGGACATAAGGTGTCCAAGAACGATGCCTTCACGAACCATGAAGTGGCACTTTTCCCAATTAAGTACCAGGTCCTTTTCTTGGCATCTCTGCAAGACTTTGTCTAGATTCTCCAGATAGTGGTCAAAGGTTTTGCCGTAGACCAAAAAATTGTCCATGAAAACCTCCATGATTTCTTCTATCATATCCAAGAAAATAGACATCATGCACCGTTGGAATGATGCGGGTGCATTACACAACCTGAATGACATTCTACGATAAGCGTATGTTCCATATGGGCATGTAAATGTTGTCTTGCTTTGATCATCGGGGTAGATGGGAATTTGATGATATCCCAAATACCCATCGAGGAAATAGAAGAAAGAATGATTCACCAACCGCTCTAACATTTCATCAATGAAATGCAGTGGGAAGTGATCTTTCTTTGTTACCACATCGAGTTTCCGGTAATCAATGCACATTCTCCACCCCATGACGGTACATTGCGGGATTAACTCATTTTTATTATTTTCAACGACCATCATGCCTCCTTTCTTGGGAACCACTTGGATGGGACTAACCCAGTCGCTATGTGGTACGGGATAAATAATCCCGGCATGAAGAAGTTTGAGGACTTCCTTCTTCATGACTTCCCGCATTGCATTATTGAGCCTGCGTTGGGGTTCGCGTGATGGGGTGCTTGCAGGGTCAATTGGAATGCAATGGGTACAAAGAGTTGGGCTAATCCCCTTGAGATCTTGCAATGAATACCCAGAGACTAACCTATGTTTTTCTAAAATGGCGATGAGTTTGGATGTCTCCTCATCGGAAAGCTTATCACTAATGATTATAGGAGTGTTTTTATCGCCATTTAGAAAAGCATAACGTAATCTAGTGGGTAGGGGTTTTAGCTCAATCAAAGGTTGTGCCGGTACTTCCTCTATGGGAAGATCTATGGTTTCTCCTAAGTCATCCTCTTCTTCTATGAAGAGTTTTGCATCTTTTTCTAAGGACGACTCGGGGGAATCAAAGGGTGAAACCGACATAACCTCCTTAGGCAGGTTATGATAGGGGAGAGATTCTACCACCAAGTTATTGACTCGAGTGATAGGAATGGTAAAAATGTCTCTCCCCAACGTTATATCCAGATCCCCTATTTTTGGTGGATTAAGAAGATTTTCAAGGGGATGCCCTATTAAGATATCAAAGTTCTAGAGGTCAAAGACATGGAAGTCTAGGGGAACTTCATTATTATTGTAATAAAGTGAAATGTTATGCAGAACCCATAGTCCTTCTAGTTTAACATGTGGCGCAATTCTACAGGCTTTGATTGTTGGAGTGAAGGCGTCTTTGCTAAAGTAAGTGTGGGCAAAAGACATGGACATGAGGTTAGCTCCGACTGTAGGGTTGTAGAGGACATCTACCGAGGTTCTATCGATTGAGCAACGGATAGTGGAGGAAGGAGTGCGTATCTGAATCTCGTCAGATGAAAGCTCCATTTCTTCTACCCATTCGCTACTCATGATGGCTATCAACTCCTTGATAGATTTTTTGATAAAAAGATCATCTAACGGATCTGAAGGAGTGACCGGTATTGGTGGCCTCTTTTGGCATGCATACTTTGAGGTATTTTCAAGATTTTTGAAAAGTTCATCCTCGAAATATGGAAGGTCTAAAGGTGGGAAACCTTCCTCCTTATTTTCTGGTTCGGGCGAGGATCTCTCTAAAGATGCTATGGGTTCGGCCTCAGCCAAAGAGACTTCCTCGTGATTCAGCTCGGGCTCTACACGGAGGGGTTCTAGCAGGGGAGTGTGCTCTAGAATGCGATCTAGGAGAGTGTTGATGCAGAATGTGACCAACTAGTAAATATTTGTAGTTTTGCCATACATTGTGATCGGAGGTGGCCTAGCACTCAATGACATAGGGTTTATACTAGTTCAGGCAACATGCCCTACGTCCAGTTTGGGTCGGTCAGTGACTTTATTCCTGAGCCCAGGTGCTTGAAGTTTGCAGTGGGGTTACAAATGAGAAGGAGAAAGATGTGGTGTACAAGAGGTCAGGTCAGCTCTGGTTGGAAGGCCCAAGAGCGACAGGAGCTACGCTATGAGCTAAGTGTTCAAGCATGTGCTTGGGGTACGAACCCGACGGTTCTCTGGTTGTGAGCTGATGAACTCGATCGATGTTGGTTATCTTCAAGAAGGGCTCTCCCTTTTGTTGGAGGGGGGGGCGCGTCCCCTTTTATAGATAAAGGGGATGGCTTTACAAGTGAGAGGGTGAGGGTACATATGCTACCGAGCCTTGTTGCCCATGCCTACCGAGCCTTGTTGCCCACGCCAGCGGGTACAAGATAATGGTAGGCGCTTACAACACTATTGACGTCACTGTAGAATGTCAGATGCAAGCGTGAGGTCGTGCTGCCTTTTTTAGGGATGGTAGACGTCTGTACCTACAAATACTATTTGATGCCTAGAGGCATGTGAGGAGTCTCACTATGTTCACCTGGTACTATAAATCCTGGCGCCCATACCGCTGTCGATGCCTAGGCATGTGGGGGCCTCACCGTATGGGAGTTTTAGCGGTGCCTACAATACTGTAGAGGGAGATGTCCGCGCCTACAATACTATTTGTGTCAGGGTGGCTACAGAGTACTGTTCCACATAGGGTATGGTCCCTGGTACAGTGGTTTTGACTTTTGAGCCTTGCCTTGCTTTTCTCCGAACGTCTTCTGGTTCCTACCGAGCGGGCATCCCCGGTCGGATGGCTCCAATCGGCTCTGAGTGCGCCAGTCGGAGAAGAGCGGTGAGCGGGGTTCCTGTGATCCTCGGTCGGAGACGCGGGGTCGGAGTTAGAAGTAGTGTTTTGGGCCAGGCCTTCCGATCGGAGAGGCCGTTCGGTGGCGGCTGGAGTCAAAGCGAACGCTCTAGTCGGAGAGGTGGGCCGAAGCAGTCGACGAGCGGGCGCTGTTCCTCTTTGGCTAGACCTTCCGGTCGGTGACATGTCCTCCCTTCCAGCCTATCGTTTTCAACTCTTGGGCCGGCCCATGAGTTATGTGCTGTCGGCTTGGGCTGAGCCTTGGCGTGGAAGGCGGTCCCTGAGGGACCCTGGGTTTATGAACCCGACAGGAGCCCCTGAGCCCCCGGGTGATTTGGGCAAAATCTTCTAGGGGATTTTTGTTTGGCTGGCGGGTGCGTGTGAGCGCACCTATGGGTGTAGCCCCCGAGCCCCTAGGCAGTTCAGGCAGAACCGTCTAGGGGGTTTCCTGTGTTATCAATGGGGGAGTTTTTATTTTGAGATGGAGTTTTGTCGCCCAAGACGTTGTTGTGCAGCCGAGGCAGGTTTTTAGTTTGTTTTGAGAGATTGGGTGAGAGGGAGCTTGTGGATCCTGGCGTCGATGCACGCCGTGGGATTGGGCGAGGTAGTTAGTTTTGGTCAAGACAGAGCTCACTGATCCTGGCATCGATGCGCGCCGTGGGATTGGGTGAGACAGTTAGTTTTGGTCGAGACAGAGCTCACTGATCCTGGCATCGATGCGTGCCGTGGGATCGGGTGAGGCAGTTAGTTTTGGTCGAGACAGAGCTCACTGATCCTAGCGTCGATGCACGCCATGGGATCGAGCGAGGGAGTCAGTCTTAGACGAGACATAGCTCACTGATCCTGGCATCGATGCGTGCCATGAGATCGAGCGAGGGAGTCAATCTTGGACAAGACAGAGCTCACTGATGCTGGCGTCGGTGCATGTCGTGAGATCGAGTGAGGGAGTCAGTCTTGGATGATACATAGCTCACTGATGCTGGCATCGATGCATGCCATGGGATCGAGCGAGTCAGAGTCATGGGGCGAGATCGGGGTCGCAGACCCAGTATGTTTGGAGCGCAGTCAGAAGCGTAGCCGGATGGGGCGAGATCAGGGTCGCAAACCCAGGTTTTTGAAGCGTAGTCGGAAGCATAGCCGGATGGGGCGAGATCGGGGTCGCAAACCTAGGTTTTTGGAGCACAGTTGGAAGGGGCGAGTTCAGGGTCATAGTCCCAGGCTTTTTGTCTTGAGCCCCCAAGCCCTGTTGGGCCTTAGTAGGGGACGGTGTGAGTTGTGTGCGTTACCCCATCCTCGGTTCCTTACAACTGGAGGGGCTGAGTTTTGTCGCTTGTCCCGATCGCTCGGGCTCAAGTGACGCGCTCGGTGAGTTCGCAAACGGGTGTGATCGAGTGGAATTTGGGTTCGTCGTTCGTGACGGGGTCAGCATAGCCCTCTTGTGACATTCCACTACTTCTTTACCTACAACCTGGCAGATGCCTAGGTTGTTTCGAAGACCGACCCAGGTGGCCTAACGACCTCCCCTCGATGGAGATTCTGTGGGTTTGGCGAGAGGTTTAGGATCGAACGAGAAGGTTGAGATGACCCGGTCTACTAGACCGAGCGAGGGCCGCACGAGCCTCATCTACATTTTTCTCCCCTGGCTCTGTTGCTTGCTCATGTCAAATGAGGCAATCGTCGCTTCATGACGCAATATGGAACATTGTGATACATTTCGCTGCACGTGCGATGCTTAGTTCCCGAGCCCCCAGGCCGTTCAGGGCCTAAATCGTCTGGGAGGTTCAAGAGTATGGATTGAATGCGCATATGGATGTAGAAATGATTGTAAGGAAATAGAGGGGGTTGGTAGTGCTCACCTTGATGGCTTGAGTGACGGGGTTTGGAGAGCTTCAGTTGGAAATGTCTGACCGGGACCTGCGCTCGTCAATCGTGGGTGAGCCCTTGTGTGAGCAGTTTTTGTATTAATGAACCAATGCTCACCTTGATGACCTAAGTGATGGGGTTTGGAGAGCTTTAGTCAGAAATGTCCGATCGGGACCCGCGCTCGTCGTTCGTGGGTGAGCCCCTATGTGAACAGTTTTTGTATTAATGAACACATGCTCACCTTGATGACCCGAGTGACGGGGTTTGGAGAGCTTCAGTTGGAAATGTCCGACTGAGACCCACGCTCATCGTTCATGGGTGAGCCCCTTTGTGAATAGTTTTTGTATTAATGAACACATCAGTCCTGTTCTCTGTGACAGGATCACTATCCGTTCCTTGTTTTTATCCTGGCGTAGCTATTGTTTTTGTCCTTTTTTCGCACCTACCCGTTAGTTCCATAGGCTGCAGCTTTTTTAAGAGCCTGGGCATGGCCCGCAGGGCTCGGCTGCTCGTAGCCATAGGTCATGGCAGGGTGCGTGTGGTTAGGAGTGAGAACAAAGTTACGTAGGGCTACTAAAGGAAAGGAAAAGTGCTTTCATTCGGGGAAAAATTTGTTTACCACGTGACAATAAAAATAGAGGTAATATTAGATATTATGCCCTTATGTAGCCCCCAAGCAACCTGGGCTGAAATTGTTCAGGCCAGGGCGCTTTTCAGGAGTAAGTGTTGACTAAAAAAGCGGTAATACCAAATTTTAGGGAAAAAATGACGTAGTTGTTTAATGTTCCAAGTGTTGGTGATAGCGTTGCCGTTGTCATCCTCCGGTCGGTAGGTGCCCGATCGGATTACTTCAGTCACTGTATAGGGTCCTTCCCATGGCGGAGAGAGTTTATGTTTTTCCTTTGTTGATTGGGTCCTCCGGAGTATGAGGTCGCCGACTTCGAGGATTCTCCCCCTAATCTTTCTTTCGTGGTACCTATGGAGAGTTTGCTAATAGCGAGCGGAGCAGATGACGATCGTCTCGTGGGCTTCCTTGAGCAGGTCGACTGCGTCTTGCTGAGCCTTCGTGGCTCGGTCATGGTTGAAAGCCTTCACTCTTGAGGCGCCGTGGTCAAGGTCAGAGGGCAGCACTGCCTCAGCTCCGTAAGCTAGGAAGAAAGGCGTGAACCCTATGGATCGGTTCAGGGTCGTTCTTAGGCTCCAAAGGATTGCTAGGACTTCTGCCACCCATCGTCCAACGTATTTGTTGAGCCTGTCGAAGATGCGTGACTTGAGTCCTTGGAGGACCATGCCATTGGTGCGCTCGACCTGACCATTGGTTCGTGGATGTCTGACCGAGGCCCAGTCGATCCTGATGCCGTATCCATCACTAAAGTCTAGGAACTTCTTTCCAGTGAAGTTGGTTCCATGGTTAGTGATGATATAGTTAGGAATGTCGAACCGATAGATAATGTTGAGGAAGAATTTGACCGCCTCTTCCGAGCAGAGGTTTGTGATGGGCTTGGCCTCTATCCACTTGGTGAATTTGTCGACTGCTACGAGTAGGTGAGTGAATCCGTATGGGCCCTTTTTGAGGGGTCCCACCATGTCGAGGCCCCAGACCACGAATGGCCAGGTGATGGGGATGGTTTGGAGTTCCTGTGCCGGCAGATGTGATTGCTGAGCGTAGAACTAGCATCCTTCACACTTGTGGACGACCTCCTCTACATCTCATAGCGCGGTGGGCCAGTAAAAACCTTGGCAAGAGGCTTTTCTGACCAGCGACCATGGGGCCGTGTGATGTCTGCAAATTCCGACATGGACATCGAGGATGAGCTGCCTCCCCTGGATGGTGGGGATACACTTCATGAGTACCCCTAACGGACTCCATTTGTAGAGCTCGTCACCAAGCGCGATGAAGGTCTTGGCACGTCGAGCGATTCGTCGGGCTTCGGTTCTTTCGGTGGGAGAACCTCCTCGAGGAGGTAGGCGAATAGCGGCACTCGCTAGTTGGTTTGATCGAGTGTCAATATGGCGATGTTTGTGGGTGATGTCATCACAGAGGTACTGGGATCGGAGTCCTCGAGCATTGGGGTGTTTCTGGATCAGACTTTCTAGGATACGGGCGGATGACTCATGGATGTCATTGATGAAGACCCCGCTCAGGGATGGATCCTGTCTGGCGGCCAATTTTGCAAGAATATCAGCAGCGTCGTTGTCCCTTCGAGAGAGATGATGTAGTTCGATCCCCTAGAATTTGTCCTCAAGCTTGTGGACCTCTTGGTAGTATGCTGTCATGAGGGGGCTTTTGCAGGAGGACTCCTTTATGACCTGATCCATGACCAGTTCTGAGTCACCACGGACGTAGAGTCATGTAGCACCGAGCTCGATGGCGATGTGCAGTCCATTGATAAGGGACTCGTATTCCGCGGCATTGTTTGAGGCTAAAAAATGGAGGCGGATGGCGTAGCGAAGCCTACTCCTATCCGAGGAGATCAGAACCACTCTAGCCCCTGAGTCGGGTGCCATTATAGACCCGTCGAAGTACATTGTCCAGTACTCGTGGGTGATGTCCAGGGTCAGTAGCTGGACCTCCATCCATTCGGCGACAAAATCCACGAGGGCCTGAGACTTAATAGCGGTGCAAGGGGTATATCTGATGTCATGGCCCATGAGTTCGAGCGCCCACTTGGAGATTCGTCACGCGGCATCGTGGTTGCGGATGATGTCTCCGAGTAGATATGAAGTGATGACCGCAACTTCATGGTCGGTGAAGTAGTGTAGGAGCTTCCTGGTCGCCATTAGCATGGCGTACAAGAGTTTCTGCACCTAGGGGTACCAGACCTTTGGGTCGGTGAGTACCTCCCCGATGAAGTATATGGGTCACTAAACTTTGAGCTGGTGTCTTGGTTCCTCCCTTTCGATGACCAGGGCGGCACTCACGACATGGTTGCTTGTCGTGACGTACATGAGTAGGGGTTCTCCCCATTTGGGAGCGACAAGGATTAGGGCCGACGTCTGGGATGCTTTGAGGCTTTCTAGAGCCTGCTGGGCTTCCTCAATCCAAATGAAGGCATCCGTCTTTTTTAGGAGCTTGTAGAGTGGCCTCCCCCATTCGCCAAGCCAGGAGATGAAGCGGCTCAGGGCAGCCAGACAGCCAGTGAGCCTTTATATGCCCTTGACGTTGCGTATGAGGCCCATGTTGGAAATGGCCGTGATCTTTTCGGGGTTGGCCTCAATGTCGCGTTCGAACACAATGTATCCGAGCAGCTTCCCATTTGAAAGCCTGAAAACACATTTCTTGGGGTTCAACTTGATGTTGAACCTTCGGAGGTTCATGAATGTTGTGGCCAGGTCTGCGATCAGGTCACATGCTTTGGCTGTTTTGACCACTATGTCATCAACATAGACGACAATTGTTGGTTTCGGTCGCTCGACTTGATCAGGCTGATCGAGCAGGTCAATTTGGTCGGCGAAGCATTGCTGCATGCACCTTTGGTAGGTGGCGCCAGTGTTCTTTAGGACGAAAGTAGCAGTACGAACCATATGGGGTGATGAATGAGGTCACGAGCCAATCAGATTCTTTCATCACGATCTGGTGATAACCTGAGTAGGCATCTAGAAAGGAGAGGATCTCACAACCCAAGGTGGAGTCAACTATCTAGTCTATGCGCGGCAAAGGAAAGTGATCCTTTGGGCATGCCTTGTTGAGCCCAGTATAATCAACACACATTCTCCACTTCCCGATCTTCTTTTTGACAAGAACGGGATTGGCGAGCCAGTCGGAGTGGAATACCTCTCTGATGAATCCTGCTGCCAGGAGCTTGGCGATCTCTTCACCTATGGCCCTATGCCTCTTGTCATTGAAGTGATGCAGACGCTGCTTGGTGGGCTTTGAGCCTAGGATAAGGCGCAACGCGTGCTCAGTGACCTCCCATGGTATCCCCAACATGTCAGAGGGCTGCCATGCGAAGACATCACGATTGTCGCGCAGGAAGTCAACGAGCTCGCATTCCTATTTGGTCGGGAGCTGGATCCCGATCCAAACCGTCTTTTTTGGGTTGGCGGGGTTGATTCCCACCGCCTTGGCTTCTTCGAGCGGATGGAAGGCCATCGAGGAAGTTGGTTTATTGCAGTCTGGGACTGCTGGAGCCGATGACTCCCCGAGCTATGGTAGCTCGGACGAGTTGACGACCGCGGTGGCGAGCTCATAGTGCTCGCGGTCGCATGCGAGGGCATGCAAAAAGGCGCTACTCACGGTGATGACGCCGTTTGGTCCTAGCATCTTTAGCTTGAGGTAGGTGTAGTTGGGGATCACCATGAATCTCGCATAGCATGGCTGCCCCAAGATGGCGTGGTAGGACCCTGGAAAGTCCACCACCTCGAAGGTGAGGATCTTCGAGCGGAAGTTGGCCCGGCTACCGAACATGATGGGTAGATCAATCTCTCCGAGCGGGTATGCCTACGCTCCTAGGATTACCCCATGAAAGGGGGAGCCCGCTAGGCGGAGCTCCGATCGGGGGATGTGCATGGCATCAAGGGTGTTGACGTATAGGATGTTGAGGCCGCTGCCTCCGTCCATTAGCACCTTGGTAAGGCACTTCTTGCGGATGATGGGGTCGATGACGAGCGGGTAGCATCCCGGTCTCGCGACGTGGGAGGGATGATCCCTCTAATCGAAGGTGATCGGAGATTCTAACCAGCTGAGGAAGGAGGGAATGGCTGTCTCGATGGCGCATGCCTCTCTATAGTGAACCTTGTGCTGTCGCTTGGACCAAATGGCATTGGACCCGCCGAAGATCATGATGCATTCATCAATGTTGGGGAAAACGTTCCCATACTTGCTTGTCGTGCCTCCTTTCTTGGCCGCCGCCTCCTTGCCATCTCCCTCCTTTGGCTCGCCGGCCTATCAGAGGAAATGATTGAGGAGCTCACAGCCCTTGTAGAGGTGTTTGATGGGGTAGGCATGGTTGGTGCATGGGCTATCCATGAGTTTGTTGAAGTGGTCAGGCAGCCCTTGTTTGGGCTGCTTGCCCATGCGATTAGCCACGGCTACCATCGTGGTGTTGTCCGATCGGCGCCGATCCTTTTTGTTCTTCTTACCCCTCTGTGTGGAGGGGCCCTCATCTAGGTCCATGCGCTTGGCCTTGCCTTTGTCCCGGCCTTCGCTGAAGATTGCTCCAACCGCCTCCTCGCCAGAGGCGTGGTTGGTGGCGACGTCGAGCAAGTCGCGGGTGGTACGGGATTTCAAGCAGCCAAGCTTGTGGATCAAGGACTCATAGTTCATCCCGGAGAGGAATGCGCTGATGACGTCTGCATCGACGACATCAGGAAGGGAGTTGCATCGTTGGGAGAACCTACGGATGTAATCCTGCAGGGACTCGCTGGGCTCCTGCTGATAGCTCTTGAGGTCCTAGGAGTTTCCAGGATGGACATACATCCCCTGGAAATTCCCGACGAAGACCCTATTGAGATCCACCTAGTCGTGGACGCTATCATGCAGGAGGAATTCAAGCCATGCCCGAACATGTTCCCCCATGCAAATGGGAAGATACTAAATGATGAAATAGTCATCATCCACTGCTCTGGCCTGACAGGTGAGCCAGAAGTCTTCAAGCCAAATGCCTGGGTTTGGCTGGGATCTGTGTCGCCTGCCGCCGTACGGTGGACGTCATGATTGTGTCGGGCCTGATGCTGGTTGCTAACGATGCTATGAGTATCTTGGTGTGGATCGGGCCACTCGGGTATCGGCGGTCAGTGTGGGGTAGGCGCCAGGCTAGATTGTGGTGGGGCTGCCACCCCCTGAGCCACGCCTGACGGCTATAGCAGCGAGCGAATGGAGCGATCTATCTAGCACGTCCCTATTCCCCCAGTGGGGAGAGAGGGTGCGGGTTGGAGTCGCGACGCGGAGCTTTTCGCCTGTTGGACGGCGACGGCTTCTACTAGAACCCGGAGGTTTCAGTGGACTACGCGCTCCTAGGGGTCGACGGGCTCGGGAACAACACGCAGAAGCATTGCTGCAGCAGCGATGTTCTAGCCCACCCGGCCGAATTGGGGGAGATCATTCCCCTCGTTCAAGATGTCGTGTTGGACCTAATGAGCGCGACCACGAACGCCACCCACCGGGCCACACGCATGGGGCGCAATGTGCTGTACCGACTGCGTCGACGCAGGCGGCGGCTACCTCTGCCACCATTATCGTAATTCTTCAGCATGCACTTGCACAGACGTGAGGCCCCCCACACATGGGTCTAGAGGGGTGTGAGTGTACGTGGACTCCACAACCACCGATAGCTGTCCCGGAGCGTCCGCCATAGCGCACTCCCGAGACGGATGGTGGCGGGGTGCCACGTTGCCGATGCTGGAACCGTTGCTCTCACCCTCGCCATCCAGGAGTTCGGCAGGAGCATAGCCTGCCATTCCCACGAATTCGGATGTGAGGGGGATGACGCCAGCATCCTTTGGAGCCCCCGAGCGTACGTATCCGTGGAGGATACGAGGCCATAGGGGAATAGATCGTATGGTGTTTGTGGTGTGGGTGATAGAGTCCCTCTAGGTGATCGGTGGGAGACAGTAAGCAAAGAGTAAATAACAGTACGCATATTGCTTACAGTAGGGTTTGAGCAGAGAGTTTACTCAGAAAGAAGCGCAGATGCTGCGTCATCGAAGTCGTGCATCCCAGAGTCGATGGAGGGCACCCCTCCGATGGGTGCCGGGACATGAGCCTCCTCGTGGAGGTGTAGCATGCCGAGCCAGTCGGTGACAAAGTCCAGGCTTCCAAAGAGGAAGGCATGGGATAGCTCAAAGACAGGTGGAACCTGCATCCCATCGGGTGAGAGTGCGGGAAACTCCAGCGAGTCAAAGCAAATCGTATCGCCTGAGCCCGCCACAGCAAGGGTGGCGGAAAAGTGGGCCATCCGATGACCAAAAAGTGTTGAATGTACAATGTCTTCCCCATGGACAACGCCAACTGTCGGTGCAGAACGTGACCAACTAGTAAATATTTGTAGTTTTGCCGTATGTTGTGATCAGAGGTGGCCTAGCACTGAATGACATAGGGTTTATACTAGTTCAGGCAACGTGCCCTACGTCTAGTTTGGGTCAGTCAGTGACTTTATTCCTGAGCCTAGGTGCTCAAAGTTTGCAGTGGGGTTACAAAGGAGAAGGAGAAAGATGGGGTGTACAAGAGGTTCGGTCAGCTCTAGTTGGAAGGGCCAAGAGCGACAAGAGGTATGCTATGAGCTAAGTGTTCAAGCGTGTGCTTGGGGTACGAACCCGGTGGTTCTGTGGTTGTGAGCTGATGAACTTGATCGATGTTGGTTATCTTCAAGAAGGGCTCTCCTTTTTGTTGGAGGGGCGTGTCCCCTTTTATAGATAAAGGGGATGGCTTTACAAGTGAGAGGGTGAGGGTACGTATGCTACCGAGCCTTGTTGGCCATGCCTACCGAGCCTTGTTGCCCACACCGGCGGGTACAAGATAATGGTAGGCGCTTACAACACTGTTGACGTCACTATAGAATGTTAGATGCATGTGGGAGGTCATGTTGCCTTTTTCAGGGATGGTAGATGTCGGTACCTGCAAATACTGTTTGATGCCTAGAGGCATGTGAGGAGTCTCACTATGTTCACCCGGTACGGTAAATCCTAACGCCCATACCGCTATCGATGCCCAGGCACATTGGGGCCTCACCGTATGGGAGTTTTAGCGGCACCTACAATACTGTAGAGGGAGATGTCCACGCCTATAATACTATTTGTGTTAGGGTGGCTACAGAGTACTGTTCCGTGCAGGGTATGGTCCCTGGTACAGTGGTTTTGACTTGTGAGCCTTGTCTTGCTTTTCTCCGCACATCTTCTAGTTCCTACCAAGCGGGCATCCCCGGTCGGATGGCTCCAGTCGGCTCTGAGTGCACCGGTCGGAGAAGAGCGGTGAGCAGGGTTCCTGTGATCCCTGGTCGGAGACGCGGGGTCGGAGTCGGAAGTAGTGTTTTGGGCAAGGCCTTCTGATCGGAGAGGCCGTCCGGTGGTGGCTAGAGTCAAAGCGAATGCTCTGGTCGGAGAGGTGGGCCGAAGCAGCCGACGAGCGAGCGCTGTTCCTCTTTGGCCAGATGTTTCGGTCAGTGACATGGCCGCCCTTTTGGCCTATCATTTTAGACTCTTGGGCCGGCCCATGAGTTACGTGTTGTTGGCTTGGGCTGAGCCTTGGCGTGGAAGCCGGTCCCTGAGGGACCCCAGGTTTATGAACCCAACAGAGAGCTTCTTCTTCCGCTATGGTTTTATGGGTAAACGAACCTCCAGCAGCTATGTCGAGCTATAGGGTAGATTCCTTGCTAAGCCCTAACCAGAAATGTTGTAAAAGCACATGGTTGGGTATAGACAAGTCTAGGCCAGATCTTGTTAAAATTGAGAATCTATCCAAAGCTGCACCTATGGATTCCTTCTCTTTTTGTTGGAAGTTGAGTATCTCCTGTCATAGGGAAGCAATTCGGAATATAGGGAAGAACGCAAGACAGAATCTGTTCCTTAGTTCCTCCCAATCACCAGCTACCTTCCCTATGTTGTGGGTGTACCATTGTTTCACCCTCTCCTCAAGTGAGAAAGGAAACAACTTCCACCGAAGTGTTTCTTGTGACATGCCTGAGATGGTCAGGCAAGCACAAAGCTGCTCAAACTCCCTTAAGTGGTGATAGGAGTTTTCATAATCCAACCCCTAGAAGGTTTGTTCCTGAACCATGGCTATAAAGCCATGCGGAATTCATAACTTGAAGTTATGATTGGCTTCAAGGATTGTAGAGGTTCAATGAAATCGCCCTTGGGAGCAGAAAGGTTAAGAATGGTAGGTTGCTCCATTGAAAAGGGGTAAAAAGAAAAGAAAGGTAAAAACAAAGGATACACAGGCAAACTAGGTTTGGAGACTAAAATGACAACCGTTCCCCGGCAACGGTGCCATAAATGCATGTTGGTGCTTCTTAGCGTAAGCAGAAAAGTCCGCAAGCGCACGGAAGTACCGTTGTAGCACTTCACCCGGAAGTATTCAGGGTATCATATTTTCCCAAAGGAACAGTATTGTAAGTAGTCTCTTGGCTAGTTTACCTAGGAGAACAAGCTAAAGGGTAACTTGGGTAGTGAGGTTCTTCTAGGGGTAGAAACTTTAAGCGAAGACAACTTTGCTACTACAGACTTACTTCGGGCACCGATGAACACTGGCCTACCGAGTGTTGTCGGCCTACAACTGTAGGTCGTATCTGAACATGGGGAGTGCTAGGGACGGACATGGCTGTCACCACCTGCCGCCTACCCCACTACCATGGGATACGAAGCAAACGAAGGTAACGTGTAGTTTAGACACCATGTCTACGCTATTCGTTACTACTCTAGTGTTGGCCAGGAACATCCATCTTTATCAGGAGTCCTCTACTAGAGCACCCATCACGAAGACGGACGACGAACCCATAAGTAAGTAGTAACAATGATAACTTTACTTAAAGAATCAAAACCAAAAGATGAACATGAACTTCTTACTCCAAGTAGTAAGACAATCAAAGAGGTACAAGCGTAGAGGGGGCTGACAAGTCTGGCACTCCGTCCACCCGAGGACCGAGGTACAAGGCTCGCCGAGTACAAAAGGTAGACGGTTGAAAGGTCCTTGTTTGGTTTTGGTAATTGAGTGACAACTTAGGTGGACTAATTGTGTTTATGTGAGATACACAGGTGATTAGTCCATAGGTACATGTGTGTGAGCAACATATGCCATGAAGGTGAAAATGGCTTGGAGATGTTGCAAAGCTCACACATGTGATGATGAAGGAGCTTAAATGCACATGAGACATGACATTGAGTCATGTGATCAAGGTGGAGAAGATCAAGACAAGACTTGGCTTGATGGACCGGTTGCAAGCGTGAAGGGCAAGTCGAAGGCTTTGGAGTGATGGACCGCATGGCGGTGAAGCTTGAGCAAGACTTGGCACCGATGAACGATGGCAACAGTGAAGAGCAAGTAAAGTCAAGATCGATGAACCAATATGATCACATGATGATATGAAGTGGATCATATCATTGTTGATCGTGTTGGTGCATGTGTTGCATCGACGTTGGAGGAGATGGAATGGAATGCGCAAGGCAAAGGTATAACCTAGGGCATTTCATTTCACCGGTCATAGGTGTGTAGAGAAGTTTATGACCGGGTTTAGGATAGATGGCCGTACTATCAAGAGGGGCAAACTTGTTTGCATATCGGTCATCTAGTGCCACTCGAGCGATCTAACTTTGCATCGTCGCTAGGATCGAGTGGCGTGGCAAGTTGAGTGGCTAACATCCTTTAGGAATTGATTGTGAAAAGCTAAAACACATACACATGGTGGTGTTGGCACATTTACAAAGGAGATGGAGTTGGAGTTGATGTGGATCAACTTGGTGAAGAAACTCCACCGGCGGAGTGTCCGCCCGTAGAGTGCAGACAGTCCAACGGTGCCACCGGTGCCCTACATAGAAAAGACAGAGTCTCACTGGGTGCACCGGACGCTGGCACTAGAAGTGATCGGACGCTGGTAGGGCGTGTCCGGTCAGGCTGACGCATGGTGACGCAGGAGCTGGAGTGTGACCGGACGCTGGGCTGCGTCCGATCAAGTGCGACCGGACATGTCCGGTCAAGGTCGGTACCTTACTGTAAATGACCGGACACTGAGGGTCCAGCGTCCGGTCAGTTGAAGCTACTGCGTCCGGTCAGGTCAAGTGACCGTTGGAATCGGGACATGTGGCCGTCTGCGGGCAACCGGACGCTAAGGTCCAGCATCCGGTCAACACGACCGAAGCGTCCGGTCGGCCCGATTTTTGCCCAGTGAAGGGGTAACGGCTAGTTTAGCCCTTGGGGCTATAAATAGAAGTGGCCTTCGGCCATGGCTGGTGCTGAGCACCGAAGGGGACTTATTGTCCATGCTTGTGAGTGCTTGGGAGCCCTCCATCACACATATGCTTGATAGTGATCATTCGATTGTGTGAGTGAGCGATTCTAGTGCGTGTGCATCGTGAGGTTGCATCGAGTGGCACTAGGTGATCGAGTTGCAAGCCGGTGGTGCTTGTTACTCTTGGAGGTTGCCACCTCCTAGACGGCTGGTGGTGGTCTCCGTCGAAGCCCGCAAGAAGCTTGTGCGGATCTCTAGAGAAGTGCTTGTGAGGGGCATTGTGCTCGCCCCACGGGAGCCACGAAGAGCAACTCTAGTAAAGCATGTCATTGAGCTACCCTCACTCAAGGGGTAGGTTCTTGCGGCGCCCGACGTGTGGGCTTAGCGGATGATGCTAATTAGCCGCCGAACCACCAAGTGAGCGGTCGACACTGGCAAACACGTGAACCTCGGGAGAAAAATCATCGTGTCAACCTTGTTCTTCCCGTTGGTTTGCATCCCCATTACACAAGCTTGCAATTACTTTTATACATATTAAGCTTGTGTAGTTGCTCTTGTAATTAGATAGCTTGTGTAGCTTGATAATTACCTTCTTGCTTGTGTAGCATAGAAGTAGCTCTCTTGTGTGGCTAATTTGGTTTTAGTAATCTTGTTAGTCACATTGCTTAGTTTATGTAGCTAAGTATTTGCTCTCTCTAATTAGGCATTGGTTGCCTTGTTATTGAGTATTGCTAGTGAGCTTAGTTAGCTTTGTGCTTTTGCTTACTGGCATGTGTAGGAGCTCCCTTGTTGCTTAAAGTACTAGTGGCATAGGTTTGTGTAACCTTGCTCCTAGAATTGTTTAGGAGAGCTCTAGCTAGCCCGGCACCTTAGTTGCATAATTAGTATCTTTGCAAGGTGCTAGTGAACATATATAGAGGGGTGTAGTCTTGGCTAGACTGATAGTTTTAATTCCGCACTTGTTTCGGTTAGCCTTGATGGAGGTCGGTTTGATCATATTTTAGGAAAGCCCCACATGCAACCGCCTCCCCTAGCATTAAATGCACTACCAGAGCAAGGCGAGGGGTGTGGCCGCACCCTAGGCCAGCCCACTCACCACCGCCTTGCTCTGGTGGGTTGCTGGCTAGGCCTGGGTGCCTCTCTCGCTAGTGTTCTGGCCCAGTTTTGATCTTTGTTTGGGCTTTTGCTTTTGTTTTGCTTGAATGCGCCTTCTTGATTGCGCATTTTTATATATTTTTGTTTACACCAAAATTTGGAAGAAGATGTTGCAGGGACTCGAAAGCTCCCAAGATCATGTCACCATGAAATCAATTACATGCAGATCGGGACCAGCTGATTCAGATGTAGAAAATGGAATCGGCTTTCCATAGATAGCGCCAGCGGATAACAACAAAGGCTACGTTTGGCGCCAGGACGAAGCATACCGGACTCTACAAAAACAGAAAGATTAGAGTCCAAGTTATCTTAAATTAGGAATGTTTTCTCTAGGGTCAAAAATTGTAATAAGTCGTGCTTAGATAGGAGTCATGCATAGGGCCCGGGTATAAATACCAAACCCCGGCTATTGTAAAAAAACAATCAATCAATCCAAATACAAGTTAATTACTTTTTTAGCTTCAGTCACCCCTTAGGAGTAGGAGTAGAGTAGATCTCGGAGAGTTCTTCAGCGAGTACGACTGCATCGATCCGGTCAACCTCCACTGCTTGTCTGTAAGTACCATCATGGTTTATTCCTCTGTTCGTATGGCTGCATCAATCCGGTCGATCCCCACTGCGGCTCTGGTATAAGCTAGTTATCGACTCTTGTTTAATTCAAGTATGGCCTGTGTGATTCTGCCTCGCACCCCACTCCTTGAATTAAATCGAGGTCAAGTTATCGGCTCTACCTTAGAATGGTAGTCTTTGGTAGATTCATTAAGTTACCGATATTGCTTATTGCTTTCATTATTTATCTAATTACAACAATATCACTCTGCCCGATTGAGATTGATTTAGATCGGCCTTATATCTTATTTGACCCATCGTTTGCTAACCTAAAACTGATCTAATGTACACCTTAAACGATGAGTTATGTTTTATCGGCTATTTTACATCAATCTTAATCGTGCATAACGTGCGGTTAAGGCAAGTTGCGTCTTGAGTAGATCTATTGGCTAGCGCGAACCGTTCCATGGCCCGTTATCACGGCCAGTGTGATTCTACCTCACACCCCACTGTTAGCACCGTGGAGTGGGGATCGTTATTTAGTAGATCTATTCCTGGTAAGGCATGACTTTAACTGTGCATTATGCCTAAATCAGCTGTTTTAGCCGATATCGAGCGCTTTCACGAACAGTTCGCATCACGATACCTTTGAAGTAAAGATAGGTTAAAAGATATGTTAGCCCCATGATCTTATTATTATATTACGGCCTGCATGATTCTACCTCATGTCCCACTGATATTAGTAATGAGTTAGGGTTGTCGAGTCTATTGTTATTTCTATGACTTGCATGATTCTGCCTCATGCCCCACTGGTCATGATGATAGATGAGATCTAACATGTTCATTAGATTTATCTTTATTAAACGGTTAAGTGGTGTTGAATTGTTTCTTTATATAAAAAGGGGTTCAGCTACTTATAATCATTGGCTCAGCACAAACTGATCATTGTTGACATCTTGTTGCCATTGATTAATGTAACACCCCAGGTGTTTGTTACCAGTTGAGCTCAACCATGACATGTTAAGTGGTGATGGAGATTTTAGGTCAAACATATGAAAATGAGCCACCACTTAAACTTGGACCATGCACCATTGCTTACGTTGCCCTTTCCAAAAAGCATGCTTGAGTAATGTTGGATGTACTTCTTTCATGTTTCTCACATCAATATCCATCTATATTGATCCATGGAAAAGTTTCATGAAGTTTGGAGTCAAGAAGTCACATGAAATGATAAGTTATATCTTTGTTGGAATTGCACTGTTAAGTGAATGGAAACATTAGTCATTAAACGAACCTTGCAACCTTGCCCAAATGACTCGAGAGGAACTCTACAACAAAAGTTATGAAAGGTTCATGTTGAGCAAGCGGCCAGAAAATGCTTCAATAGATCAAAAAGGATAATTTAAGTGTTACCATGATGCTACATTGACCTATGTTGACCAATTGCTTACAGTGCTTGCATGGAGTTGCACCTTAAATAAAAGTTGAGTGGAGTAGAACAAACTTTGTTTTTGGACCAAGAGCCAAATCAACTTGGAACTAAGGCGAATCGAGGCTCAAACGTTGAATCGACAGCTGTTTTTAGTATTTAGAATTTTTCTAAGTCTAGAATTCATCGTCGACTCGTCGTCGACATTGGCATTCCGCATTCTCCAAATTTCATTAAGCAACTTGACTTGACCCCAAAATAAAAGTTGGAGCTAAGTTCATGGAAAAGAGCATGTAAAAAGATGGTACCAGTTTGACCTCGTTTTCACCATCAATTTGAATGTTTGCTTGTTGCTGTCAATACACTGACACTAGCAGTTTGTGGCTTAATTACCCGCTGATGAAGAGCTCTAATGACCATATAGCCTTAATCAAAGTTGGAGAGTAATCTGAGTTGAGCAAACTTTGTTTTAGGCCCATGGACTAAATCAGCCCGTAGCAGGCCCAATTTGGACGTCCACCTCGCTCACTCCGGCGCCTGCCACCTATTCGTCGGAATGCCAACATGGCCACCGTGCATGGATGCCGCGTGCCCCCATCCTTGCCACATGCCCTGCCCTCTCCTCGTCGTGGTGTCAAGCGCCCGAGCCCCTCTCGACTTCCCTCACTCTTTCCCTACCCCTCCCACTCGTTCTCACTCTCTGACCACGACCGCACCGTGGCCGCCATGGCCAAGCTCCGAGCTCGTCAGTGCCGCGGTCGTTTTCCCTTCTGTCAGCCCCCTCGCTCCTCATGAGCACAACCATAAGCTTCACCTCCCTCTCCAGCACTCCAAGCTCATGCTCGCCGTCCAAAACCGTGCTGGAAGCACCGCAGCCGCCGGCCGCCGGTGCACGTGGTCGGGCCACCTCGGGCCGCCTCCCGGCCATCCGAGACCCCCAGAGGGTGCGTGCGGGCACCCTTGTGCTCCGCCGCCCCTTCTCCGCCACCGACGAGCACCCCCACGGCCGGCCCCAACTTCCTCTGCTCCAAAATCCCGCCAGGGAAGGAAAGGAGGGGCCCAAATGCATAGCCTATGACTCATATGAATAGTGCCATTGAGGACCTTTTTGCAAGAAATTAGCTGAAGTTGGAAAATCGTAGTAAATTGTAGAAAAATTGTAAAATAGTAAATGATGACTTTTTGGAATCCTTGTGAAGTTATCTATGAAGTAGATCTATAATATGGCATGCTTTAGTTTAAATATTTTTCTATAAAAATAGATTTATGCAGTTAGTTTTTTTATACAAGTTGTGTCTTGTCTTTTTCATAACTACAGTTGTTGTGCTCAAATAATTGTGAAATTTTTGTGGAGTGCTACTAAGGTTATTCTTGATGTCTGGTAAAAATTTCAATATTTTAGGCTTGATAGTTTAAGATCTATAAAAATAACAAATTACCTGTATTGCTTTGCTCCTATTCTAAATAGTCCTGCATGTTTGAATTAATTGGCTTAGTTAAGTTATGAATCATGACTTTATGATAATACATGAGTTGTAGTACTTTTATTAAGCTTTTCAAAAAGCTAAATATCATGATTTGTGGTTAAGTAGATCTTGAGTTATACTTGCTTAAATCTCTGTGGCTGTTTCTGCCCAAACCCAGAGAGGGTTTCCTTGTTCTTATTGTGGGGCCTTCTTAATAGTAGAATTAGCTTTATGTGTTTACAACAAAGTTTTTTATAATTTGATAATATTTCTAAAAAGTCTAGAACCACATTTATTGGACATGTATAACTCCATTTATAGTTGTTTAAAGTGGCATGCCAGTATCTATCCATGTTTTAGACAGAGATGCATTTATTGGATTAATTGGCCTTGTTATCTGTAGAATCATCTTAAGATGATAATAATAAAGTTGTATATAACTCACTTAACCATCTTGTGTTAAACTTGCATGGCATTTGACCCAATATTTTTGTGAGTTATGACTGTTCTAAGTTGGTCATCAGAAATTGTAGTTCTCTGGAATTTCTGGATCAGATTTGATAAATGTGACTGTTTGACCCTTTTAACTTGGGAATCATGCTGGGATGATTAAATATGAATTGTAGACAATTTCATAAGCTTTCCAAATTGTCTTGTTTCATGTCATTTGGATTTGTAAATCTCTAGTTATGGTTAGTTTACTATGTTGTTGTATAGTCCCAGTTTGGCTGAACTATGAATGCTTGTGTGAATGCTTTGTAGCATTGTTCTTGTTGATTGTTTAGGTGCTAGGTCCTTAACTGAAGATGAGCAATTGTATATTAGGTTGTTGAAACTTGGTAAGTTAAAGTGATTTGAATAGAACTTAAGTAAACTAATATGCCATGCTTGATGTACTTGCTATCTCTATGTTGGACTTGATGTGAATAGCTTGCTCTCTAAGTACTCATGTCATGTGGTGTAGCCTTGTGCTTGTCTTGATTGTTTTTATGTGATGCATCTTTTATTACCATTCCCCGCATTCATGTACTTGCATCGTGTATCTCAATTAGGTACGCTAGATGAACCACGTGCCGGATGAGATATTGGAGCCGAACCCGAGGAAGGTGCATGGTGAACCTATCCCGAAGATGGAAGGACTTAGCGAGTGTCATCTAACAAACACTAACCTAGTGTTGGATCACAGGCAAGCCCCGAAGCAATCTAAGTCTCCCATGTTTTTACAAATATCTTGAGTATCTTTTATTGTTGATGATGCATTAAGTATAGGAATTGGTTGGAACCAATTGTTGCATTATATCCTTACATTGTACAGATAAAATCCTATGAATCCTAATTAAGTGTAGGATCGAATAATGCTTAGCTATGCTTAGACCGGTAGAAGTCGGGTGATTTCCTGTCACCTGCGAGATGCAGGATGAGCTCTGGTCACGGTTGGCTATATTTGCTATCATGGAAAAGAACCATGTGTTAATAATGAAAAGAGATCGGATGGGGTGACGGTAGTGCAGCAACAAGGTATGGAGGTCTTAGGTGTGAATCTATCCCCGTCTGTGTCGTTTAAGGACTGATACTCTATACGTCCTCATGTCATGTTGAACGCAGCCTAACACTTAGCTAGCCGGATAAGTCGTTCCGACCGTGAAGCCTAGTAGTTCGACTCAGGCCGGGAACTGGGGGGACGTGTGCATTCTGGAGGAAGTAGGGGTGTGCTTGGGGACATTGGCGTGAGTCCAAGGGGTCAAGTGTTTAAAAGTCCTGCACTTCCTGGCAGAGTGTCACCCTTGAGAATGTGGCACTGTCCGGACCCGCGACTCCAGAGTTGTACCAAAGGTGACTTGATTGTGACCCTAATGGGAGAAGCAGGGTTTGTGTTAGGAATACCCCTCTAGCTGGTGTCACACCCAATTTTGAGGATAAAATTGAATGCACAAAACTCGTGTGTGCCCAGGAAACAATCACACACACAAGCTGACAAATTACAATAGTATCATCACGGTGTCTCATACATCAGAGTTATAATAAAATTTGGTCTTATACATCACAGCGGAATAATAAAAAGATAATAAACTCTCGTGGCCGTCATCACAGGGAAGGTCAACTGGTTGACCACAAGCCTAATAGTCCTCCGGGAAATCCTCATACCCGTTGTCATCTGTTACCCATCCGGGATTTTTATCCAAGTAAAGAAAATAAACAAGTGTAAGTGCGTTCCGTACTTAGCAAGCTAACATGGGGTTATGAAGCTCAAAAAGGATAGACTCTGGTTTACTGCAGTTAGCATTTTTAATAGGTCAAACTTTTATTCTCAAGTATTATCAAGTTATGCTTAAGCTCCCATTTAATTCCCATAAGAACATATATCGGTCAGGTTTACCATATTTCATCATAGAACAACTTAATTGATCATCATCAAGTATCCAGTTATTCTGTGAGTTTTCTGGGCCGCTCGTAACCGTGAGCACGGCTGTTATAACAGTTTGTTACCCTCTGCAGAGGTGGTGCACATTCACCGCGAGTTGTGATCCCCTTATGCCCGGGTTAATTACTCCCATGTCACTACCAAGGTGAGCGGGCAGGGTACACTATGAAGCCATTTCATAGGTTTCCCTAACAAGTTAGGGCCGCTAGGTTTCCTTGGCAGGCAGATGTAGGAACCCCCCTTTCCTATGGCACAAATCCATCGCGGCTATACTCATAGGAACAGAGGCAGCCCTATACCCAAAGTGGCAAGCCCCATTTGCGCCAAAAAGGTAACCTCTAACTGGTTAGGAAAGATCCTATTACTGAGCTAAAGTTAGAGCCATATGACTCTCCCGGTTGCACTGTCAGTCCCAGCTTTTGCCGACAGATAAGTCCTTATGGAGGGCCGGGAGCAACATGAACAAATGTCATTTGCACTTTCGCCCTATGGAACAGTTGTTATAATTCATGTTACTCTCTTTGTTCCATAGTATCATTCATCAATATGTATGTCAAGTTCAGGTAGAGCACTAGCAATCTACCCATATGCATTTAACCCATAGGAGACAAGAAATAGGATAACAATCACTAGGATGTCCTTACGGGTATCAAAATTAGACACATGCAAATGAGTAATTGATTAGAGTGAGATAGGACATCAAGGAAGGCCCATGTTATACTTGCCTTGGTTCACAAACTCGTGCTGGTCCTGCTGGTCGTCGAAGAGTTCTTGGTCTCCAACGTTTTCCTCACCGTCTGAACGCGACCAACACGGCAACATACAACATTCCAAAAGCATTCATGCAAAGCAAATATTCCTATCATTAGAACAGTACACCAACAGTATTGAATCAATATAAAATGTTTGTAAAACTAATCTACGTTTCGCTACGATCACGTCAACGCGAAGTTCACGAAAAACGGAGCTAAAATGCGATAGTTATGATTAAAACGGGTTTTCCTATAGCCCTATATTTAATTAAATCTAACCATGAAATTAAAAAGTTCCAAACTTGACTAACAGTAGCTCCAACATGTAGCTTATGAAATTACGAAGCTAACGCGATTTGAATGGATCAATTCGGAGTTAAAACGACAATTTTATAAGCGAAACAGTTCGAATGGCATTTCTGTAAATACTGAAAGCGTACTTTTGATTTAAACAGTGAAGTTTACGCTTTCCAAACGGGTTTGCGCATTCGGGGAATACGCTTTGGGCTGCAGTTTAGGACTTAGAAAAGTCCAGGGGCTCTTTAGCAAATTTACCCCCGAAGGGGTATCTTCTATTCCTGGCCGTTGATCACGCAAGGGACGGCTAGGATCGGCCTGGGGGGTTTCGGCCGGCCGGAACAGTAACACCGGCGAGGCTAGCCATGGCCGGCGGCATGGAGCACGCCGGCAAGCTCGGTTAGGGGGGCTAGGGTCCGCCAAATGGGGAACCGAGGGCACCCGAGAGCTCGGGGGGGAGAAGGGGGTCGCGCACAGGTCGAGAAGACGGCCGAAGGGGAAAGCCGGGGCGCGGGCGCCATGGCCGGCGGCATGGAGCTCACGGCGCTCGTGGATTGGGCGCTATAAGCCACGAAACACGAAATGAAACGCATGGGGAGAGAGAGAGGGGACCACGGTGAGCTCACCACGGGCGAAAATCGGAGGCGGAGACGGCTCAGAGACGGCTGCCCGCGCGGAGGTGGACGGCGGAATCCGATGACCTCGAAGCGACGGTTGCTGGGGCCTCCGGTGCGTGAGCGGGGGCGAAATTGGAGCGGGGCAGCAGGGGCGCACGAGGGGGGGCTTGGCTGCCTTTTTAACGAGGCCGAGGGGCACGAGGGGGGGCGCTCCCACGACGCCAGGGCGCTGAACGGCGGTTCCGCCTTGACCGGGAGCGGGCGCGGGACGCGGGAGGTTGGGGGCGGCGCCGACAGGCGGGGCCCGGGCATCAGCGGCTGGGTGCGGGCGGTTGCCGGGTGCGGGCGCAGGCGCGGCTGGGCTGCGGCTGCTGGGCTGGGCTGAGCGGCTGGCGGGGTTGCTGGGCTGCGGGAAGAAAAAAGGAGAGGGGCCAGCGGGCCAAATGTGAGGAAGGGGAGGAGATGGAAGGAAATTTCCTTTTTTTTCTTTTTATAAATAAAATTTTCAAACTCATTTTCAAAAGGTTTTTAAAATCTTTTAGCATTTGAACAAAACCACCCATCACAGAAATAAATATGCAATAGCATGAATGCATCAACATGTTTCTATTCTTGTATTTTCTTTTAATTTCATAAAAGAAATACTATTTCCTAAATTTGAAATGCACATATAATTGCATATTTAAATCAAATTTACTATTTTAAAAAGAATTCAAATTTTAGGGTGTTACAATTCTACCCCCCTTAAGATGAATCTCGTCCTCGAGATTCGGGTGATTGCTTAGTCAAACAGTTGGGGATAAGTCTTTCTCAGATCCTCTTCTCTTTCCCAAGTAGCCTCATCCTCTGTATAACGATTCCACTGTACCTTGCACATCTTTACTGTTCGGCTTCTCGTAACTCTTTCGGCAGTTTCCAAGATCTTTATCGGGTACTCTTCATAAGTAAGATCTTCCTTGACAACAAGTTCTTCCAAAGGAATTTGTTCTTCTGGTACCCTGAGACACTTTTTCAACTGGGAAACATGGAACACGTCGTGCACACCGGACAAGCTCTCAGGCAATTCCAACTGATAAGCTACTTCTCCATGTCTCTCTAGGATCTTAAAAGGTCCTATATACCTTGGTGCTAACTTTCCCTTCATATTGAATCTTCTCACACTTCTCATTGGTGACACTTTCAGGTACACATAATCATCAATCTCGAAAGTCAGCCCTCTTCTGCGGGTATCAGCGTAACTCTTTTGTCGAGACTGAGCCACTCTCAAATTGTCTCTAATCATTCTTACTTGTTCTTCCGCGTCTCTAAGGACATCAGGACCAAACACTTGGGTTTCTCCAGTCTGATTCCAGAACAAGGGCGTTCTACACTTACGTCCATACAACGCCTCGAAAGGTGCCATCTTGAGGCTCTTTTGATAACTATTGTTGTATGAGAACTCTGCGTAAGGCAGACTCTTATCCCAACTATCACCATACTGAAGTGCACAGGCTCTCAACATATCTTCCAAAATCTGGTTGATCCTTTCAGTCTGTCCATCGGTTTGCGGGTGGTAAGCAGAACTGAAATTCAACTTTGTTCCCAAAGATCTATGTACTTTATGCCAGAATTGTGATGTAAATTGGGTGCCTCTATCCGACACAATTTTCTTGGGAACACCATGTAAGCACACTATTCGTTCCATGTATAACTCTGCTAATCTTGCACCATTATAAGTAGTCTTGACTGGTAAAAAGTGAGCGACCTTGGTGAGTCGATCCACTATTACCCATATTGAATCATAACCTCTTTGAGTGCGGGGTAATCCTACAATAAAATCCATGCCAACTTCTTCCCATTTCCATTCAGGGATCTTCATTGGTTGTAGTAACCCTGCAGGTCTTTGATGTTCAGCTTTCACTCTTTGACAAGTGTCACACAAAGCCACATATTCTGCCACATCTCTCTTCAAACCATACCACCAATACTTTTCTTTGAGATCCAAGTACATCTTGGTACTTCCGGGATGTATAGAATAAGCAGACTCATGGGCCTCTTGCAGAATTGCATCACGGATAGCTTTCACTTCCGGTACACATATCCATTTTCTGAACCAAAGAGTTCCATTCTCATCCATTCTAAATCCAGGTGCCTTTCCAAGCACTACATTCTCTGCTATCTCTTTAAGTTTTTCATCCTCCAATTGACCTTTGCGTATTTCCTATTCCAATGTAGGCTCTATCACCAATTCCATGGCATTAGTGACCAGGCTCAAGTTGAGATACTCTATTTCAGCACACAACTCTGCTGACATAGATGTTGTCTGAATTCCATTGGCATAGCTATTTCTGCTAAGTGCATCAGCTACGACGTTTGCCTTTCCCGGGTGATAATGCACTTCCAAATCATAGTCTTTGATCAATTCCAACCAACGACGTTGTCTTAGATTTAGATCTGATTGGGTGAAGATATACTTCAAACTCTTATGATCAGTATAGATATCACTCTTATGTCCAATCAGATAATGTCTCCAGATCTTCAAAGCATGAACCACAGCTGCCAATTCCAAGTCATGAGTAGGATAATTCAACTCATGCTTCCTTAGATGTCTAGATGCATATGCAACCACTCTTCCTTCTTGCATAAGCACACATCCAAGACCCAAACGGGATGCATCACAATATATAGAGAAGTTCTTGTTTAAATCGGGCAAAATTAATACTGGAGCTGTAGTCAATCTCTTCTTTAGCTCTTCAAAGTTTGCCTGGCATTTATCCGACCATACATACTTAGCATTCTTTTCCAACAAAGCTCTCATAGGCTTGGCTAGCTTGGAAAAGCCTTCAATGAACCTTCGGTAATAACCAGCCAATCCCAAAAAGCTACGAATCTCACTTACAGTTGTTGGTGGTTTCCAATTCAGTACATCTTGCACTTTGCCTGGATCCACTGCTATCCCACCATTGGAGACAACATGACCCAGAAAAGAGACTTCCTTTAACCAAAACTCACACTTGCTCCGCTTAGCGTATAACTTATGCTCTCTAAGCTTTTGCAAGACCATCCTTATGTGTTCCACATGTTCTTCTTTAGTCTTGGAGAATATTAGTATGTCATCTATGAATACTACCACAAATTTATCCAGAAACTCCATGAACACCTTATTCATCAAATACATGAAGTATGCAGGTGCATTGGTCAATCCAAAAGACATAACGGTGTACTCATATAATCCATACCATGTAGTGAATGCTGTCTTGGGTATATCCGAGTTCCGAATCTTAAGCTGATGATAACCAGATCGGAGATCAATCTTGGAGAACACATGAGCTCCTCTCAACTGATCAAACAAATCATCTATCCTAGGCAAAGGATATTTATTCTTGATGGTAACCTCATTAAGTGAGCGGTAATCCACACACATCCGTTGACTACCATCCTTCTTATCCACAAAGATCACAGGTGCCCCCCATGGGGAAGAACTGGGGCGTATGAAACCTTTTTCTTGCAACTCTTTTAGTTGTTTCTTAAGCTCTTCTAATTCATTAACTCCCATTCTATATGGACGTTTAGCTATTGGTGCAGTTCCAGGTAATAATTCAATAATGAATTCAATGTCTCGGTCAGGTGGCATACCTGGCAAGTCATCGGGGAAGACATCTGGAAATTCCTCCACGACACGATCTTGTTCATTGATTTCACCATCTAGCTGATTCACTATGGCTGTAGGCTGAGCTTGCACTACTACTTCTACACAGATTCTATCCCCATTGAGTGATGTCACAACCACAGATTTCTCCTAACACTATATCACTGCCTGGTGTTGTTTCATCCAATCCATTCCTAGGATAAGGTCAATTCCCGCCGTTCTCAACACAATAGGCTTCACCTTGAAGTCTACCCCCCTTAAGGAAATGCTAGTTGAGGGGCTCCAATAAGAAGCGGGCATACTACCTCCCGGGGAATTCACTAGTATTGGGTTTTTCATGGCACACAAAGGTATGCTATGCATTCTAACAAAAGCTTGGGAGATAAAAGAATGCGAAGCACCAGAATCAAAAAGTACGGTAGCAGAAATAGAGTTGACACTGAACGTACCCAACATGACCTCAGGCGTCTCCTGAGCCGCATCAGATGACACATAGTTCACCTTCGCTGTGAGAGGTGGTCGGGCGTTGAACTTCTGATTGTTGGCCTGGTTCTGAGGTGCTTGCTGGTTCTACTTCTTAGGACACTGATGAGCATAGTGACCTACTTCTCCACATCGGTAACAGGCATTGGGATTGTTGGGTGCGCCACTCTTCACAGGAGCATTGTTAGGCACTCCCTGGCGTGTTGCAGGATTGCTAGTCTGTTGCGGGGGACGCTAATTTCCAAACGGTTGCTGATACTGAGGGCGTTGTTGGAACTGGTTCCGCTGAGGATACTGACCACGGTTTCCCTGATGAGTTGGTCCTTGATTCCTCTGCTGGAAACCTTGCTGGGGATAAGCACGCGGGCGAGTGTTGCTTCCAGAAGCTTGCCCTTGGAGCCTTCTCTTCTTAGCTTCCATCTCCTTGCGCTTATCATCAATCATGATTGCGCGATTCACCAAAGACTGGAAGTTAGGATAAGTATTAGACATCAGCTGGAGCTGCAGTCCATCATAGAGTCCCTTGAGGAAACGGTGTTGCTTATCCTTGTCATCTGCCACATCATTAGGAGCGTAGCGAGATAGTTGTGCGAACTTGTCCCGATATTCCGCCACAGTCATTGATCCTTGCTTGAGAGATCTGAATTCTTCCTGCTTCAGTTCCACTAGTCCATCAGGAATATGGTATGATCGGAAACTGTCCTTAAATTCCTGCCAAGTGATATCAGGAGCATTGTTGGGACGTCCAAACTGGAATGATTCCCACCAATCCTGAGCAGCTCCTTGGAGTTGCCCGGAAGCATACAACACTTTCTCCAGGTCGTTGCATTGTGCTATGTTAAGTTGTTTCTCCACAGCACGCAACCAGTCATCGACCTCCATAGGGTCTGTGGCATGTGTGAACACCGGTGGACGACCTTTTATAAACTCTCCATGCTTATCTCTAACCTGGACAGGCGGTGGACCTCTTGCAGGTTCATTGTCCAAACGCTGCATCATAGCTTGCATCAGCTGCGCTTGCATACCCAATATCTGCTCCATGGTCACAGGTGGCGGTGGTGGATTCATAAGAGCATCACGCCCATGACCACGGCCTCTGCCTCTTCCTCCTCTTGCGGCCATCTGTTTTCCAACAAATGTGCAAAATTTAGAGATTTTTCCAATTATAGAGAACTTACAAGAGATAAGAAACAATGCTGAAAATTTTCTGGGCAAGATTCAAATTCAGCAGTTCAGTAAAACTGTTATAACTCGAGTTTCAGAGATCCAACAGAGGTGCTCCAAGATTCGTTAGAAAGCTTAGGACATCAGCTACAACTTTCATTTAGACCACTTTTACAGATTCGAACTCGCACATAGTCAAAAATAGAGCTAAACCGAAACTGTTCAGAGTTCCAGACAGCGCAGGAACATCAACTTGTGCCAATTAGATCTCCCAAACCTGAATAGCTATTGACGTGATTCCAAAGACACTTGAAAGATACAGAGGTCTAGTTATCTCCACAAAAATTTCAGAATTTTTATCATCCCAGATTTCGATTTACCAGATAAAGAACACAGGCTGCTCCAGAAATCAGCACAGCAGAGATAAGATAAAATGATACTTCTGCATTAAGATTTCATTCTAAATTTAAAGTTCCAATCTAAGGAAGTTGTGGACATGCCCACAAACTTCCAGCAATCAAGCAAAATACCAACTCAACCAAGTTCACAAATCAAACATCTAATCAACCAAGTTCACAAGACCAACAAGACTAAATAAGGACACGAGCTAACGACGTGATAATCTAGATCAAGGCACCTAACACCTATGGAGCGGTGTCAATCATGGTGAAGGAACGTCGCTTCTTCTTGTAGATGGAAGGCTGTCCCAGCTGTGCTCGAAGTTCATCCACTTGTTTCTGCAGATGTCTCTGCGCCCTCTGAGATGCACGCAGTTCTCCTTTGACCTCATCATCCACTCCCTGCATAGCGTGGACATGCTGCACCGTTGCCTCCAAAGTGGGGTCATTCTCTGGTGGAGCCAAAACCTACCAAACACCCTCATGATCATTTCGAGGAAGGAACCTGAAACGATCCTCCCTCATGGCCTCGAAGCGACGACCATGGTAGTGGATGTAGGCATTCTATGCTGCATCCTCCATGCCATCCAAAGCATGGGCTCTCCTGGCAGGGGCACTGTGGACAGTCTCCACCTCATGTCCATTGATGATATCATTCCATGCGGTGACCACCAGCTGTACCTTCCAGAAGGTAGCCTCCAGTGGGTGCTCGTACTCGGCGCAGTGGTAGCTGATGGAGGCGTGCAAGTCGGGGAAGTAGTCGTCCAGCACGTGGGTGAGGAGAGTGTGGTAGTAGGCTGTCTCTGGAGCTGGCTTGAAGTAGTACTTGCACTTCCAGCCAATCTCATCGTCCTCCACAGGGGCAGCTGGGGAGGGTGCAGGTGTAGGGGAAGTAGCCGTCGACTCCTCAGGTGTAGCTACCACAGGGTAGACGGGCACGGCGACTGGTGTAGGAGTAGGTGTAGGCATCGGTGTAGCCATCTCCTCGTCGTCGGAGATGATCACTATCTCCCTCTCCGCCGGTGGGGCACACGGGGTGAACATGGCACGATAGCCGGCTGTGCTGAGTCGAGCAGTCTTCGGATTATGAGACATCTATAGATTTAAAGTGAGATAGAAATTAGAATCAACAATTTTAAATAATAGATTAAGGTATGAAAAGCATAAATGTTTTAATAAAATAACAAGAATAAGTCAGTAAGCAAGAAACCAGAGGAGCAAAGCTGCTAAAACGACCATTTTCTAACTAGGCTTGCGTCCTACAGTCAACACGGCTCTGATACCAATTTGTCACACCCAATTTTGAGGATAAAATTGAATGCACAAAACTCGTGTGTGCCCAGGAAACAATCACACACACAAGCTGACAAATTACAATAGTATCATCACGGTGTCTCATACATCAGAGTTATAATAAAATTTGGTCTTATACATCACAGCGGAATAATAAAAAGATAATAAACTCTCGTGGCCGTCATCACAGGGAAGGTCAACTGGTTGACCACAAGCCTAATAGTCCTCCGGGAAATCCTCATACCCGTTGTCATCTGTTACCCATCCGGGATTTTTATCCAAGTAAAGAAAATAAACAAGTGTAAGTACATTCCGTACTTAGCAAGCTAACATGGGGTTATGAAGCTCAAAAAGGATAGACTCTGGTTTACTGCAGTTAGCATTTTTAATAGGTCAAACTTTTATTCTCAAGTATTATCAAGTTATGCTTAAGCTCCCATTTAATTCCCATAAGAACATATATCGGTCAGGTTTACCATATTTCATCATAGAACAACTTAATTGAAAATCATCAAGTATCCAGTTATTCTGTGAGTTTTCCGGGCCGCTCGTAACCGTGAGCACGGCTGTTATAACAGTTTGTTACCCTCTGCAGAGGTGGTGCACATTCACCGCGAGTTGTGATCCCCTTATGCCCGGGTTAATTACTCCCATATCACTACCAAGGTGAGCGGGCAGGGTACACTATGAAGCCATTTCATAGGTTTCCCTAACAAGTTAGGGCCGCTAGGTTTCCTTGGCAGGCAGATGTAGGAACCCCCCTTTCCTATGGCACAAATCCATCGCGGCTATACTCATAGGAACAGAGGCAGCCCTATACCCAAAGTGGCAAGCCCCATTTGCGCCAAAAAGGTAACCTCTAACTGGTTAGGAAAGATCCTATTACTGAGCTAAAGTTAGAGCCATATGACTCTCCCGGTTGCACTGTCAGTCCCAGCTTTTGCCGACAGATAAGTCCTTATGGAGGGCCGGGAGTAACATGAACAAATGTCATTTGCACTTTCGCCCTATGGAACAGTTGTTATAATTCATGTTACTCTCTTTGTTCCATAGTATCATTCATCAATATGTATGTCAAGTTCAGGTAGAGCACTAGCAATCTACCCATATGCATTTAACCCATAGGAGACAAGAAATAGGATAACAATCACTAGGATGTCCTTACGGGTATCAAAATTAGACACATGCAAATGAGTAATTGATTAGAGTGAGATAGGACATCAAGGAAGGCCCATGTTATACTTGCCTTGGTTCACAAACTCGTGCTGGTCCTGCTGGTCGTCGAAGAGTTCTTGGTCTCCAACGTTTTCCTCACCGTCTGAACGCGGCCAACACGGCAACATACAACATTCCAAAAGCATTCATGCAAAGCAAACATTCCTATCATTAGAACAGTACACCAACAGTATTGAATCAAGATAAAATGTTTGTAAAACTAATCTACGTTTCGCTACGATCACGTCAACGCGAAGTTCACGAAAAACGGAGCTAAAATGCGATAGTTATGATTAAAACGGGTTTTCCTATAGCCCTATATTTAATTAAATCTAACCATGAAATTAAAAAGTTCCAAACTTGACTAACAGTAGCTCCAACATGTAGCTTATGAAATTACGAAGCTAACGCGATTTGAATGGATCAATTCGGAGTTAAAACGACAATTTTATAAGCGAAACAGTTCGAATGGCATTTCTGTAAATACTGAAAGCGTACTTTTGATTTAAACAGTGAAGTTTACGCTTTCCAAACGGGTTTGCGCATTCGGGGAATACGCTTTGGGCTGCGGTTTAGGACTTAGAAAAGTCCAGGGGCTCTTTAGCAAATTTACCCCCGAAGGGGTATCTTCTATTCCTGGCCGTTGATCACGCAAGGGATGGCTAGGATCGGCCTGGGGGGTTTCGGCCGGCCGGAACAGTAACACCGGCGAGGCTAGCCATGGCCGGCGGCATGGAGCACGCCGGCGAGCTCGGTTAGGGGGGCTAGGGTCCGCCAAACGGGGAACCGAGGGCACCCGAGAGCTCGGGGGGAGAAGGGGGTCGCGCACAGGTCGAGAAGACGGCCGGAGGGGAAAGCCGGGGCGCGGGCGCCATGGCCGGCGGCATGGAGCTCATGGCGCTCGCGGATTGGGCGCTATAAGCCACGAAACGCGAAATGAAACACATGGGGAGAGAGAGGAGACCACGGCGAGCTCACCACGGGCGAAAATCGAAGGCGGAGACGGCTCGGAGACGGCTGCCCGCGCGGAGGTGGACGGCGGAATCCGACGACCTCGAAGCGACGGTTGCTGGGGCCTCCGGTGCGTGAGCGGGGGCGAAATTGGAGCGGGGCAGTAGGGGCGCACGAGGGGGGCTCGGCTGCCTTTTTAACGAGGCTGAGGGGCACGAGGGGGGGCGCTCCCACGATGCCAGGGCGCTGAACGGCGGTTCCGCCTTGACCGGGAGCGGGCGCGGGACGCGGGAGGTTGGGGGCGGCGCCGACAGGCGGGGCCCGGGCGTCAGCGGCTGGGCGTGGGCGGTTGCCGGGTGCGGGCGCAGGCGCGGCTGGGCTGCGGCTGCTGGGTTGGGCTGAGCGGCTGGCGGGGTTGCTGGGCTGCGGGAAGAAAAAAGGAGAGGGGCCAGCGGGCCGAATGTGAGGAAGGGGAGGAGATGGAAGGAAATTTCCTTTTTTTTCTTTTTATAAATAAAATTTTCAAACTCATTTTCAAAAGGTTTTTAAAATCTTTTAGCATTTGAACAAAACCATCCGTCACAGAAATAAATATGCAATAGCATGAATGCATCAACATGTTTCTATTCTTGTATTTTCTTTTAATTTCATAAAAGAAATACTATTTCCTAAATTTGAAATGCACATATAATTGCATATTTAAATCAAATTTACTATTTTAAAAAGAATTCAAATTTTAGGGTGTTACAGCTGGATAGAAATCGATTTGAATCGCCGTCTCTCCCAGATAGTGAGAACTTGACTGAGCATCGGCAACGTAGATTCACTAAATTTAAAGATATGGTTAAATGATGATGATAATGAGCCATGAAATACCTGATATGGTTATTATTGTTTGTAACTTAATCAAGTGATTGATTAGTACATGTGCTAATATAGATGGTAGGAAATAGCTAAAAGTCACTGCTAGTACAGGTTAATAATGCTAATGATTACTCAAGCTTTTATGCAAAGACGTTGTCTAGCAAGATCCACTGATAAAGCCTTGCATAATCCTTGGTGTCACTTTATTTCTGGTTTATGATGGATAAGTCTAGCTGACTACATTTGAGTACTCAGAGTTTATCCCACCATGTTGTAGGTGAAGTTCTCGGCCTATTGAAGATGGTGGCTAACCGTCGGTGGGCTCGGTGATTCTATATTTACTTCTCATCTATATGCTTTTGTCTGAGGATGTCACTTATGCTAGCAATGTATTTGGAACTTATATTAATGTAATCATTTGAAAACTATGTTGTTTTCACTAATCGATTTTGAAACCCAAACTTGTACTATTATTTGTGAACCCCTTTTGTAATATTATTTTCGCTGCACCTCTGTGTATGTGATGTGTATTTGCTTAATTACGCGATCTTGGTTGTGATGTTAATTTACCGAGGTCCTTCGTGACACTCGGCGGACTACCGGGTTTATATGAGTGAAAGTATGTGTGTGTCAACGTGTTAGCGGGGACAACCATACTTGATCTTGTACAAATTGGGCGGTTCTATTATAGCTGGCATCAGAGCAAGATTAAGCATAATACTGTCATGTACGTGGTTTTAAAAACAAAGTTTTGGTTTTAAAAAGCCTATTTTAACTAAAACTTTAGCTATAGACAAATTTGTCAAAAATTAATTTGCAAAACTATGCTAGCGATATCCTCCTTTATCCTCAGTTAAGGACTATTAGGTGGCTATCTAAGTACTAACATGGGGGTTTTTACTTTCGTCGTCCATACGGCATGCTATTGTATGGATGCCATTCGCTTCAATGATAATGTATGGATCAATTGCCTCTACGCCCAGGTAAGTGTGAGTTGTGAGAGCATGACCGTCCAACTATCAGTCTAGAAGAGAGTTAGATGTGGTTACTAGAATATTTACATGTTACACACATGTATATATGAAGGTACTTAATTGTGGGTATATCTATTAGGTAGCTATGGATACCGAAGTATATATATCTGGGGATGTATATATAGAGAGTATCTTAGTTTACTACTTTCATTGTGTGCTTATTTATCTCTTGTGGGGATGGGCTGCAATGAATTTGCCTGCAGGTATGCTAACCACGAATGCGTAGATTGAATGTAGCTGACGACTTGCTATATATCGAGAGAGTACGTGTTATGCCACCGACATAGAACGTGATTGCCACCTTAGGCTGGTAATTTCGTGAGGACGAATAGGACAAGCATGCATCATGATTGTGCTTGTGCATAAATATGCTTCCCTCACTTTGTTCTAATATTAAGTAACTTGTGATCAATGTGATGTTACTATCTTCCCTATGTGAAGCTAGACAAAATGCCTTGTCCCATGATGCTTGAATAGCTATGCTTGAAGGTAGTGTGTGATTAGTTTCGTCTTGTATGTTTGCTTCCAAAGGAAATAGATAACAAGTTATTAATTAGCAAAAACTTCACCCCTTCAAAAACTAAATTGCTAAATGTAAGTAAAACTTGTTTTGTAGAGATATCCACCTACTCAGTAAAAAGGAAATAAAAAGATAACAGCATCTTACTACCAAGTTTGTGTGTAGTGGTGTTGCTGTAGGTGACTGCTTGTTATGTACGAGCTTTGTGCTTTGTAATAGTCATTTAAGCTAATTGGATTGAGTGTTTCGAAATGCTCGCTTAATACCATGATGTAGGTGTGGATGCTCATTATCTAGGTAGTGCTATAGTTGTTACCCTTTTGTCCTCGGTAAGCATATGAGTGTTGAAGAGCGCTATCCTGGAACATCGTCCAAGTTTTGATAATCTCATGGTTGTCGTTTCCAATTGAGTTATCTTTTAGGAGCCTGAGCCTGTACATGAGGTTGTTAGCCTTGAACGTTGCACTACGAAGACCTTTATCCATGCCTTTGCTTGACCTTAGGCCCAAGCTTAGTTTCCTTAATTGCTTGCATGTTCGTGGTTGTCCCACTCCTGTGTGGGAGGACCCTGCTGCAAAAATCCTTGTTAGATCTCATTGCTCCTTCTTTTATAGATGATTTGGTGCAATGCTAATCGCTATCTACCCTGGTTTTGGAACCTTTTTCTCACAGATCATGTCATTGCTTTATCAACTGAATCTCTAGTCAGTGCATTGGCTCTGTCCCCCGAGTCTCGTTTGTTTTGTCTCCAACTCTTTCAAGTCTCTAGGTTATCAGTCTTAATCTCATGTTGCTCCTCGGTAAGACCAAATCTCAGTTAATCTTTATCTGGTAGTCACCTTGGTGGACCCAAGGCGTATATGAAATTAGGCAAGAGTCCCCTGCTCAGTTGTCTTTGGCAATTAAGCTATGTTCTTTTGTGCTATGTTTTGATCTTCGGATTGCCTCCTTATTGAATCCTAATCTTGTGACTACCTTTGTTTGCTATTCCTCCTTCTCATTGTGCTTGCTCCTTTGCAACCAAATTTGTGCCATGTGAAAATTCTGGTGGGTTGTATGTTCAGTAATGGTGCCATGATTAGCGATCTACGTTGCCGCGACAAAACTGATAGCCTCTTATGGCATGTGACACAAGGTTGTGCTGCTCGGCACGCGCTAGTATCGAGGTTTCTAGTTATGATCCATTGCAGAACTGCACCGATGTGTTATTTTCACGCGAACTCTTCCTTGGTTATCTCTCCATATCTAATAAGAAGATCCTTATATTAGACCAAAAGTAGTAGAGCTTCCTTCTGAAGTCGTCCAGAGGATAACCTTTGAAGAATAGGTCGCTGACATGAACATAAACAGACTGCAAGAGATGGTAGGCAAGTGACCCTACTTGACTATCCCTATAATGACATTGGTCATCTAGGGAGAAACTTATGTCATCCCCGTGGATCAAAAATGCACACAACACTTAATGTTGGATAAGTTGTTAGTCGGTTAAGAATCGAACGTCACATTATGATTATGACCTGGCTATCCAAGTCTTGATCATTATGTGCATGCGGATCACACAATCGAGATCAATCATCTCTAGTGTGACCCCTTGCCTACTGACTTCAATGGCGACCATCTATTATGCATCAATCACAACTATGTTGGCAAGAGTGAAGATTTAGAACTTTTAGTGTTGAGAGACAACTGATTAGTTACTAGTAGGAAGCTTAACCTCCGGCTAGGTGACAACTTTTTGCTAATTATGAAGGCTATGTCTCGTAGAGCAATGTAAGCAACGAAATAACAAGCCATTTAGCAATGCAACTACTGCTTTGTTTTCCAAAACCTGTGCTATCAAGTCAATTCCATCTTGGACAATCACACAGATAGTATAAGACGTTGTATCGGTTATGTAGGAGCTAGTGAAAGCACGTCCCTAGTTTCAGTCAGCATCTTTGTGCCCCTAGGTGCCACTAACACATGTGTCCGGACTCTATTGGATGAAGTGCCGAAGGATATATAGGAATGGTTCCTTATCTCTGTAGGACAGTCCCTCCATGAAGAGTATGCTTTGTGTCCCGAAAACATAGCCACAAGTTCAATGCTTGTGTGTCGTCAAGTTGGTGTCTAAATCAAATGATTTAAGTTGTTTCCTGAGAACCACATATGGGAAAAAACCTTAGTCTACATCCTCAGAAAAAGAGCTGCTACTGCTATACAAAGAGATCGAGAGTATAGAACACACACCACAACATGTGAAGCAAAGAAAGAGAAGAACGAGAAATCTATCCAGATTTTAGGGTACAAACCCGAACATCTTCAAGCCAACGATTAGTGACTCAAACATGGTTGGAATGGCCTCAAACTTTGGTGACCTCATTCCTCATTTAGGACACATCGATGCCTTAAGTTTGTTTGAGGATTGGTTGAGTGAAACTTCGGATTTGAGAGATGTTTTGTCAATTCAGTACGCTATAATTACAGAATAGAGCAATTTTGGTAGCCGCATTGTTTGGATAGTCAAACAGTGTCCATTTGAGCTGAATTTTGGTGAACAGTTAGGGGACTCATGGATCTATATTGCTACCAAAATTCATGCACAATGGAGCACTAGTTTGTGAAATATGAACAGAAAACTGAAGAATATAGAATCTGTAATTTCTTTGTGACCGCGATCATCTTTCGCATTCGAAAGTTGTGTTTGCAATTGATGCCAAGGTATGTAACGCGGTCAATAATTGTTGCTAGATAATCCTTTAGATGCCCTAAAGAAGACTCCTTGGACCCCTTTGTACCTTGTTTTTGGCCTCTTCTATCAACAATGTTCGAGCAATCGAGGTGTTCTACGAGTCAATTTATACCCTTGCAAATCGAAAGCAATTTGAAAGGTGTCAAACAACAGATTTCAAATTGTGATTTGGAGATATTGACTGACATTAGAAATGAAGCCCCAATGTCAAAAGTAGTTCCACAAAGATAGTTTCAATATAGTGCAAGTCAACCCAACTTATTGCGCCACTACACCATGAAGACAAATTGTGCTCAACCTGCTTAGTAGTGTACTGTTTTTCCAGTCGGTGTATACTTGCAACTCTCGTTGACCTTCAGACCTCGCTGTCATCCTTCTTCAGCAATGTTTTCCAAGGCGGACTTATCCTTTGGTACCTTCGATGTGTCTTACCCATGAGGTTGCATTAGATTCAACCCAGATAACAATTGCCACTTGGATACGAGGATTCCCTTAAATAATGATCATCAAAAACATTGAGTCAACAGAGTCAGCTATTACGTTCACCGCTCACTCAACAGACTCAGATAATACAGTGTTGTTATCAGAGAAAGAGCACTACACACATGGAACATTATGTAGCTTTCCATCAGTTGACATCTGAGTGATTGTAACACCCAAAAATTTTATTACAAATTAGCAATTAAGCAATTAATTCTTAGCATTTATTGAATTCTCAAGGCATTTTTAACTTAGGCCAAATAATAAATATTGGATAAATAAAATAAACTATAAGGTTTAGAAACATGTTTGTTGCATTCATGCCGAAGCATATTGTTTTTGGTTGAGTGTAGGGCTAATTGATTTGAAGTTGAATTCAAATTCTATCTAAATTTGGCTTAGAATTGAAAATAGATTTGGGAAAGGTTTTGTTTTTGAAAAAAATTTACCCTTCTTCCATTCTGGCCCAACCCTAGGTTCTGGCCCAGCCCCTTTTTCTCCTCCTCCCCCCACGCACTAGCCCACTTGGTGGCCCACCCAGCTTCCTGCCCTGCGCGCGTCTGCTGCTCCACGGGCCTAGCTAGGCGGCTCGCTCTGCTCGGCACTGCCCCACGTGCCTACGCCCGCACCGGCCCACCGCTCGGTGGTCCACTGCCCCGCACGCGCCATCCGCTCGGCCTTCAGCGCCCACACTGCACGCCGCCCCCTTCTCCCTCACTGCCCCACGGGTCCCGCCCATCAGCACCGCCTCCCTCCCTTTCCTTTCTTCCCCGGCACACTCTTTCCTTCCTCTGCCCCGCCGATGGCACAGCCATGCGTGGCAAGCCACCGTGCCCACGCCCGTATCATAGGTAATCAATCCGCCCGTGCCCCCGCTCCACTTCCTTTTCCCCTCACCATCCGGCCTATAAAGCTCTGCGCCATCCCTTCTCCCTCTCCCATCCTCTATTTTCGTTTTCTAGCAGCCGCCGCCGTAGTTCTTCCTCACCGCGCCTCGAAACTCGACGCCGACACCACTCCGAGCTTCGCTGTGACCTCCCGCAGTCGTAGGTACCATCAATTTGACATTTTGGTCATAGCTTGATCGGATTCATCCTCACCCGTGCTCTCTTTCTCTCCAGTTCACCGCCGTCGTTGACCTCGCTTCCGGAGCCCATCCCGAACGCTGTGAACGCCTCCATCGGACCCACGGTGAGCCCCTCGACCTTCCTGTCCCATCATCCTTGAGTTCAGTGCCCTAGAGTGCCACTTAGGGGAGCTCCCGTTCATCCCAGCCATGGCGCCGCCGTAGACCAGATGCTCCGGTGGGTACCCCGTCTCGGCTTTGCGTCCTTCTTGTTTGCGCGCTCGTGTAGATCATTTCCGTGCATCTTGTTTCGATTGGGGAGGTCTCGAGCGCTATTCCGGCGTCCGCCATCGTGCTGCCTCACCGCCAGTAATGGAGGCTCGCCAGTGTCACTATGCTGCCAACGGAGGTTCACCCACGCACACCAGCGCCGTTGGTTTTTAGATGGACGGCCGAGATCACGTACATCTTCAGGATTATAACCGGTCCACCAGTTGGACCGTGGACTCGGTCTACAGCACCACGTCAGCGCGCCCATGCACACGTGGTGCACCACGCCACTCACACACCGCCATGTGGCCGCCCAGTCAATAGCCGGGTCAAACCTGCAGTCAAGCCACGCCCCTTTTGTAGAAAAACCCCTCTATTTTTGTGGATTCAACCCGTCGTCCAGTTTATTTCAAAGTAATTGTTTTTCAGTCCTGTTTTTATTCACTTTAGACCCTGTATTTTCTAGAATTAGTACCCACAGTCCTATTACCGTGAATATTCATATTTTTAATTGTTTTAATTCAAAAATAGGTTCAGTTATTTATAGAAATGCCATTACATCTTAATTCATGCACAACTTTAGCGTTTTAAGTCTGATTTGAGTGATTCTTTCACTCACGTGTTCGTAGCAATACATAGAATAGATTTATTAGCTTTTCAACTTATGTTTTTACTATTTGGTGCACTATTCTAATGGAAGTCTATCTTGTATGCATGTAATGATTGGTATGATGCTTGATTGGTGATTGGAACACGATTAGAGGGTGAGCCATTTGAGGTGACTGAAGACCCACAACAGGATCAGCAGTACTTTTAGGACGACTTTGAGGAAGGCAATTGTACCAAAGGCCTCTTGTTACCTATGAACTATTACCATTCATATTCATGCATGTGTTTAATTTGAAATACCTTTAAGGACTTTACCTAGATGATTACTTGTACCACATATCCTTGATACCTGGGGTTTTTGGGTAGGCATTTTGGATAGATGTTGCGCACTTAACATAAAATAATTATTAAACATGACTAAAGGCTATATACAATGTGATAAAATGGAGCTTTTTAGCAATAGATAGGGGGCTAGAGTACGGGGTTGAGTACTCTAGTGCCTCTCCATAAGGACTTAGTCCTGAAGCGGCAACCCAGGAGGGTCCATACAACCTCGAGTGTCATATGGCTCTGACTTTAACCTGTTAACTAGATTGTACTAGCTTGTCTGTAGCTCCAGTAAGGGTAAGAGGGTATCTTTCCTTTTTCTGCTAGGGTGTGTACCGTGCTGCGATGCCCACGTGTGCCACTCCTTTGTAGCTATGACTTGTTAGTGCAACTAGCTAAGGGTTTCATAGTGAAACCCTACCACACTTCCTGGGAAGAGGTGTAGTGGGTCTCGCGAACCCCGACATTAGGAATCACGGCTCGGTGGGTAAAGATGTACAATTTCTATAGAAATATTTAACCTGTTATAACAGCCGTGCTCATGGATACGAGCGGTCTGGATCCTTCAAGATTAGTGGTTACTGTGGGTGGTGGATGGTTGGGAATTGAGATAAATATGACTATACTTTAATATCACTTGGTAATTGGGACTGTTCATTAAAGTAGTGACTCAAGATGCCAAAATCTGATCAACTAAAATTGCGAACCGCAGTCAAACAGTGTCAAGCCTTTTGAGCCTTATAGACCCCTTTGATATACTTACTAAGCATGGTGAGCTTACACTTGCTTTACATCCAATGAAAATCCTAGATGGGTAACAGATAATGATTATGATGAGTTCCCGGAGGATGTCCAGGACTACTAGGGAGACGTTCACCAGTTGGAGTCCCTGTGGCAGTTGGGCTAGTTATTCCGCTATGATTGTAATAATATTGCCATTGAACAAACTTTGTATTAACTTTATGATGAGATATGCGATGTAATAAGTACTTTACTTTGATACTATTGCAATTTGTGATATGTGTGTGTTTGGACATCCTGGGCGCACATATATGAGTACTTGGTTTTGCTATGCAAAATTGGGTGCGACAAATTGGTATCAGAGCTATAACTGATTGTAGGACGATCAACCTAGTTAGAAATAGACATTTCTAAGATCACATTATCTTTATTTTACTACCTTTAATTTGCTATAAATTTTTTGCTTATATTCTGTTCTTATCTGTTGCCAAAAAATATTTTGTTCTAATACTCAACCTTTTCATTCTTATAGATGGCCCGCACCAAGCAGACCCCTCGCAAGAGGACCATCATGATGCCCACCAGGAGGACCAGGTTCACATTGGGCAAACGTGTCCCAGCACATCTGGTGGAAGCTCTGAGGAACCAGGAGGAGGAACCGCCTGTGGAGGTGCCCATGGGGGAACCTCTAGAGGACGTGCTGGAAGATCCAATGGATAAAGAAATAGAAGAGGGGCCCATGTTCGAGGAGCCCATTGAGATAGAGGAGTCTGAGGAGGATCCTATGGAGGAGCATGGACAGGGTGGCCAGGAGGGAGCTGGTGACCCTAATGATGGAGATGACTCTGATGATTCTGATGCTGATGGAGGTGATGACGGTGGAGATGGTGGAAATGGGGGTGATGACAGTGATGATGATCACAATGCACTATTGGCTCAGGGATGGACCACAAAGATCCACTACGACTTGGAGGGTGATGCCTACTACCACCCCAAGCTCTCACACTTGTACATCGCTACCACCCCGGGGGCACTGTTTAGTACAGGACGGAGCATTGGACCCACCCCGACTACACCAGCTTCTAGGAGATAGAAGTGTATATCTGAGAGGGGACTCGGGTGCACTACATCCACCATGCCATCACTGCATGGCTCACACGTGCGGCCATCATCAGGGACATAGCTCGACAGGCGTTGGTGGTCAACCGCGACCGCCACTTCGACGACATCGCCTGGGAGGACGACCGATATCTTCCTCACCGTCGTAGCGGCCAGTCTACATGCAACATCACTATGCCACTTGGAGAGGCAAACCTAAGGCTAAGGCCTACCTTGTTGTGCTTGGCTGAGACCAACACTGACTTGGATCAGGCCCTGGACGAGCTCGATGTCATGGGGAAGGCCTATCTACAGCTTGCCCGTGAGAACGCTACACTGAAGCAGCAGCAAGGAGGTCCAGATGTGGAAGCGCCAGGAGTACCTGCTCAGTCGCCCCCGAGAAACATAGGAGAATTTGGATACCCCAACACCAGCACCAACGTCGACCCATACCCATAGGAGAGTCTTAAAAATATGTAATAAACACGCGTAGATGCGCGAGAGAGTGTTTTGTTTCTTTCTTTTAATGGTTGAACAAGTGTTACTTGCATGGTTGGATGTTTATCATTATGAACAATGATTGATTTGGATCTTTGATATGATTGTGATGACTTGTGGGCATGTCCATGGTCATTTAGTTAAGGTTAAGGTTTAAGGAATATTATGAATAAATAGTTGGGTTTCGTTTTATCATGCTGTCCATTCTGTAATCATTCTGAGTAGTCTGTCTTTGTCAGTTCATATCTCATATTCTAAATGTCCAATGGTTATGAAAATTTTATGGAGATAAGTAGATTTCAACATCTTTCTTTTGGCTCTGGAATCACCTCAATACCTATTATAAATTATGAGATACAGCTGTTGTAAGTTGAGGTTACTACGCTGTCAGAATTCTGGAATAGTACTGCTTGTTGTCTGTAGTTGACTAAGTAAACATCAGAATCTGAAAAGGTGTTCTAAATGAAAGTTGTAGAGAATTTCATAAGATTTCCAGAAAGGTAAAATACGCAATCAGATGATAAACATAGAGTGAGATATGCTCGTTTTACTGCACTGCTGTTGTCCAACTCGCCGGAAAAGTTCAGAACAAATATCTTCTTGTATACCCTACATATATCTCTTGCCTTGATCTTGTGACACCTACTCTTGTTATACCATTATCTTTTAAGGGTTATATGCTTGGACATGTGAGACTTATATGATGCATCTACAGATGGTGAACACCAGGAGGAACAACCAGGGAGGCGAGGACCTGCCACCACCTCCCCCAGTCACCATGGAGCAACTGATGATGATGTAGACACAGTTGCTTCAGCAGATGGCCCAGAACATGCAGAACATGGGGCAAGGGAATGGGAATGCACCCCCTCACGTCAGAGATAAGAGGGGAGAGTTCCTGAAAGGACACCCACCTGTATTCAAGCACTCTGCCGACCCACTCCAGGCTAACGACTGGCTACGTGCCATTGAGAGGCAACTGGAGATTGCCCAGTGTGATGATAAGAAGAAGGTTTTATATGCCTCTAGACAGTTGCAAGGAGCTGCACTGGATTGGTGGGACTCATTCCGCTTCGGCTGTACCGAAGCTAATCCCATCACTTGGGCTGAGTTCCGCAGCGCCTTCCGCTCTCACCACGTGCATGCGGGACTGATGAAGCTAAAGAAGGAGTTCTTGGCTCTCAAGCAGGGGAGCATGACTGTTGCTGAATATCGTGGCAACTTCATACAATTATCACGGTATGCACCGACTGAGGTAGATGAGGACGGGAAGAGGCAGGAGCTATTTATGGAAGGCTTAAATGATGGTCTCCAGTACCAGTTGCTGTCTCATACTTTTGCTAACTTCAAGCAGCTGGTGGATAAGGCTTTAGTGATCGAGAACAAGCGCCGCCAGATGGAGGACAAAAAGAGGAAGTTTCAAGGACAAGAATCCGGGAGCAACTCTCGCTTTCGTGCCAACCCTCAACAAGCTCAACCTCAGCAGCGCTATCAAGGTCAGTCAGGTCTCAACCGCAACCAGCAACCCCAGCGTGCACAGCAGCAGCAGTACAAGGCACCAGTTCAGCGCCAGCAGCAGCCCAACAATGTACCTATGAGGAACAATGCCCCCAATGCTCCACAGAAGAATAGCGCACCAAAAACGCCAAATGCAGTTAATGATAATAAATGCTTCAATTGTGGAGAGTCGGGACATTACTCCAACAGATGCCCCAAGAGGACGGCTAACCCGCAGCAGAATTATGTTCGGGGGAAGGTGAACCATGTGACTGCTGAAACAGCTCAGGAGGCACTAGATGTGGTGATCGGTACGTTTCCGGTCAACTCAAACTCAGCTACAGTACCTTTTGATTCTGGTTCTTTGCATTCCTTCATAGCATATACATTCATAAAGAAGCATGGTATTCCAGTAAGTGTTATGAAGAAACACATGTTAGTAAGCTCACCTAGAGGGGAAATGAAAGAAGAGTGGATATGCTTAGCTGCTAGTCTCAGCATAAGGGGGGGTAGAATTTTAAGCAAACCTTGTAGTTATAAACTCATCTGGTATTGATGTCATCTTGGGTATGGATTGGTTAAGGTTGCAAAAGGCAGTTATTAATTGTGGCAATAGCTCTGTGAATCTTACCACTCCATCCGGAGAGAAAATTGAGTATGTGGCAACACAGTCAGCTGCAGAAATCTGCTGGGTTAATCAGTTGGAGGGCACAACCTTAAAAGATATAAGGATAGTAAATGAGTACCCAGATGTCTTCCTTGAGGAATTGCCAGGTATGCCACCTGAACGAGACATCGAGTTTATAATTGAACTTTTATCTGGAACTGCACCCATAGCTAAGAGACCCTATAGAATGGGAGTGAATGAATTAGTAGAACTTAAGAAATAATTAAGAGAATTGTTAGATAAGGGTTATGTTCAACCTAGTTCTTCACCTTGGGGTGCACCAGTACTATTTGTAGAGAAGAAAGATGGTACACAGAGAATGTGCATAGATTACAGGTCACTTAATGAGGTCACAATTAAGAACAAGTACCCACTGCCTAGAATCGATGACCTGTTTGACCAGTTGAATAGGGCTTGTGTGTTTTCCAAGATCGACATTCGATCTTGATACCATCAGTTGAGAATAAGGCGTACCGACATCCCCAAGACTGCTTTTGTGACCCGTATGAACTAAACAAGATTTTCTTTAATAAAATAATAGATTAAATTTTAACCTCGAATTTTAAAAGTTAAAAATATATTTAACAGTAGTATAAATATGTAGATTACACAATTACGAATCTAACGCAACTTGAACGGGTCAAATCGGAGTTAAAACGGAGAAGATATGGCCTAATGAAGATAGTGGCAATTTTGTAAATAGATGGAACTTGATTTTTGAATTTATAATAAATAAAATCAAATTTTGGATCTGCAGGAGGGCTGCGGATACTATTTTATCAAAAGACAGGGGCTCTTTAGAAAAACTACAGGGATGGCGGGTTCTATACTTAAAAAGCCAAGGGGGTTTTTGATAAAAAGGCAAGGACGAAGGGATACAGGCTAATATGAGCCATTGGATGTAAGATGGATGGCTCGGATTAGATCAGAGAGGGAGGGAGAGATGTCAGCCGGCCGGAACAGGGCAGCGCCATGGCGGGCAATGGTGCAACCTCACCGGAGCGAAGGGGAAAAGGCCCTAGGGACCTTGGTTTGGCCCGGGTATGGCACTGGGAGCAAGAGAAAACTACAGCGAACACATCTAGGGGATCAGGTGTGGCCGAGGCGGCTCAAGCATTCGCTGTAGCATGATTTGGCGGACGGCTAACTCCAGCGACTGTGCGTGGACGAAATTAGAGCATGAAGGGGCAAAAGACGGTCCCTGGAGGCTTCCTTACCGAGGTGTGAAGGCTGGGGAGCAGCTTAGATCAACGGTGGAGCACGGTAGCGGCTGAGCGAACTCGACGGTGGTGAGCTAGGGTTGCGGCACGCGGCAAGCTTGAGCGAGGGCGGCTGGGCATGCTAGGGTTGCGGGTAGGGGTTGCGGCGCGTCCGCTATTTATGAGGCCGGCGCGGCTTGGGGCGCACGCCAAGGCAAAGACGGGGCGAAGGAGGATTCCTCGACGGTGTCCGAGTCCGGCGCGAGGACGAGAGGTTGGAGACACGACTGACAAGGAGGGCCCACCTGTCCGCGTGAGAGGGAGCGGGCCTGGGTGTCAGCCAGAGAGGGAAAGAGGGCAGCGCGGCGCGCACGGTGTCTGCTGGGCCATGGGGTTGGGCCTGCCAGTGGGGAGAGAGGGAGAGTGGGTTGCGGAGTTTGCCGCCCTACGCGGGAGAGGGAAAGGGAGTGGAGAGCTGGCCTGGCTGAGCGGGGCTGTAGTGATGGGAAGCAGGCTGCGAGCTGAAACAGGGAGGGAGAGAGTGAGTGGGCCTTCGGGCCAGATTGAGAGGAGAGAGGATTTTTCATTTCCCAAATCATTTTCTATTTTTTTCAATACAAATTCAAATATGATGCAAATCAAATTCAAATATAGTTTTAAATATACTTTTCAAGATGAGAACTTTTGGGAGGTTTCCAAAATTGAACTTTTGCAAACTTTTGAAAACTCTTTTATTTTCCAATTCTCCTTTTCTTTTCTTTTTTTTTCTTTCAAAGCCATTTCGAAACCATTTTCAAAAGTGATTTGAATTCATTTTGAATTTTGGGTTCAACCACTCATTGCAATAAATCAAATGCACCGGCATGTATGCACATCCATGTTGCTACTCCTTATGATGAATTTTAATATAATGAAAAATATTCTTTTTCCTATATTTTATGAGCACAAAAACAAGTATTTAAATCATTTTAGCTATATTTCAAAAGAAACAAATTTTATGGTGTTACACAGCAGCTACTATCTGTTGTTGACTGCCAACTGTTACATACCCCCAAAAGACAACACAGCCTCAACCTGCATGCATTGCAGTCCACATCTCCATTGACCCCTGCTGCGTTCAGATTCGACGCGGCCGCGAAATTTCCAACCGATTTGATCTTTGTCTTTGTCATTTCGGACTAGTGCCTACGAGCTACAAAGAGACATAAAATCGAAGAGAGGTCTCGGTCAGACTCATGTCGCCGTCTCGTCTCATGCCTCACAGACAGATATAGCGACCCTCTTGTGGGCGATGATAGAAATCATGGCTTTTTGCTGTCTCCATGGCCAAAGACCCCCACGAGTCTATCCTGCTGAATCAGTAGCCCAGCCTCAAACAGGTAACTGCTGCCAAGTGCCAACCCGGCCACTTGATTGATTCTTACTGCACTGTCAGCACCTGCATATCGTTATCTTGTGGTGCCTAGTTCTCTGCGTGCTAATTAATTAATGCAAAAGATAACGAGAAGGCGAATTCAGCTTTGCTCAACACAATGTGTATGCCAAAGCTTGATGACAAATCGGAACCTACTACTTCCATTTTCAGTATTGTCCAATGTTATTATTCACATGTCTTCTCTGTTATACATTCTTGTTGTTCTTCATGGTACGATCACGATGTACTACTAACTTCTTGTTAAACATCAGTTACAAACTGTTGGCTATACTATATATGCAGTGTGTTTTTAATGAGATTAAAGATATATGTCCTAACTCCTGATATGGCACGATCGATTGATCTTCTCCAATTCCTTTCATGATTTCTGTCCATCTTGGTCTGTTTCAGGGAAATGTGGAAGAAACTGAACTTGGCTGTGTTGGGTTGGCTTTCCTTAAATGCTACATTCGCGTGAGCACTCGCACTCAGCCTGATTTCAGTTGTCATACGCCCCTGTCTTTTTCCAACGAATGCCAGATATATACAAGAGAAGAGAAACTGTTATGGCAACCTTTATTTCATCGATCTGTACATACATAACGTGATGATATGCTTGGAAGAAGTAAATTAATTGTTCTTACGTATCACTACCGGAAACGGGATCTTTGCTGAATGCAAACTGCTTTGCCGAGTGTCAAAAATCGGACACTCGGCAAAGACCTTCTTTGCCGAGTGCCGCACTCGACAAAGAATTGCACTCGGCAAAGAGTTCTTTGCCGAGTGCCGGGCTCTCGGCAAAAGCGCGGCACTCAGCATAGGCTGCCCCACATAACGGTGTTCGGCCACGTCCTTCTTTGCCGAGTGCCTTTGCTGAGTGTCCCAGATCTGGCACTCGGCAAAGATTTTTTTTTTGGAAAATACTTTGCTGAGTGCCCCTGCCACGGCGCTCGGCAAAGAATTTTTTTTTTCGAAATGTCTTTGCCGAGTGCCCCTGTGAAGGCACTTGGCAAAGAGGAATTTTTTTTAAAAAAATTCAAAACCCTCTTTGCCGAGTGCCTTATTCTTGGCACTCGGCAAAGACACCATTGCCGAGTGCCATGCCCCGGCACTCGGCAAAGTTTTTTTTTGGCCTCCAAATTTTTTGTGCAGCCCTTTTAAAGTACTAGAAACTCCTAGTTAGAATATGGAGATTTTTTGTGGCTTTTTGATATATTTAGTTACTTTATTTCGTTTACTTGAATTTTTTCGAAAAATTTAAATTTGAACTACACGTGGTACGAATAATGGAATTTAATGATTCAAAAAATGATAGTCATGTTACTGAGTGTAGTGTGAGGCCGTATCCAGAAACGGACCCAAAATTTCGGACATCTTATTCACAAAACATGACCGCGAACTTGCGTGCGAAGTGTTTTTAAATTCTATAAAAAGCAAACGAAGTCCGAAAATCATGAAACTTGTTGAGATGACGTGATATCGTATGTGGAGACTATGATAAAAAAATTGAGAAGGTTTGGTGCACGTTGTCACGTACGATGCTTATAAACCAGGACATCTCCACATGTCTACTTGCGAGGTCACGCGAGCCTCCCTCAGCGACCGATACCTCATGAGAGACGCCCGCTGATTTAACCCGAGGGGGAAAAGTAAGTAACTTTAGATGTTATCACAACTTTATATGATATGTTGAAAATAAAAATAGAAACTAATAATTTTTCTTAATCACTTGGGCAGGAACTGGACGATTGTGGCGAGTGGAGGTGCTCACACACGCCAAGTCAATGGCACCCTCGGTCTTCTGTGCAAGGAGCACTTCCCTGGCCTGGTTGAGTACGTCGGAGTGATGGAGCCGGCCTACTCGTTTGACCACTACGCCGCCGCCCCTGATGCTGCAGATCGGGCCCGTAGGGTATTCAATAACAAGGCGGAGCGGGTGAAGCAAGAGTTGTGGGTAAGTCTTCTTCGCACTACATTGCTCAATACATCGCATTCATTGGACATTCTTGAAATAATGAATGGATACATCGTGTTTGTATGCAGGATTTCTTTAGATGCCAGGACGGACATGAGGCCAGGGCGGATGCGGTGGCTACCAAATTCTACAAAAAAATACGTCGTGGACATGCATTACGAGGCGCGCATCCAGGCCGTCGTAACTTACCACGGGACCGTCCTTGGAACGAAGGTCACCAAAAGGGACGCAAGAACCAAGACGCTGACCTAGGACCAGTACCTGCAGGTAAATACAGAACATTAATATTGATTCCTTTTGAGATTAAGTAGGCTTAATTTCATCTTCTGATATGTCATATACTTGATGGCCTGTAGATGATTCCTTATTGGTGCGCCGCGCATCCCCAGTGCTAGGTACAGATGGTGGACAAGTGGTGCTCACACGAGTGGGAGGAGACGCACAACTTGTGCCGGGAGCGGCGTTTGATGATGCCAAGTGTAGCACACCATTAAGGCAGCCGCAGCCTCAGCGGATACGCAGAAACATGGGTGCACGAATTCATTTATTTATTCTAACGCTCAATTCTGCATGATTTTTAATCATCTTGTTGTTTTTCTCGCAGTCGGCGTCACATGGTGGCTAGCCTTGCTCTATCTTCAAGGCATTTGCTATGGCCCACAAGGGCAAGGTGACGTCCGACGTCGACTACAACCCAGAGGATAGGCCCGAGGCGTACAGCAATGCGATCATCCACAACCGCCTCAGTGATTACACATTGATGGCAAGGGATGTCCATGGACCAAAGTACGAGCCGAGCACCGAGGACCTTGATGGAGAAGTCATCATGAGGGTGGGAGGAGGCAAGAAGCATGGGCGGTACTGGATTGGCGACAGCGCAATCGACTTGACCGCTACTCCTAGTCTCTCCTAGATTCGAGCAAGCAGCACGAGCACGAGCACGACCTCGGCCATACGACCTCGGCAGGACACTTCACACCACCGGGTGGAGGCACTCGAGGTTATTTCTGGTTTATTCGTCGTTCATTGGTTTTTTATACCTTTCCTTTGCATTATTGTAACATTTGGGTGAATATATAATAGGCCCAGCTGGAACAAGAGAGGAGGATACGGGAGCAGATGCAGACGAAGATGGAGAGGGTGGAGGCCGAGCGGGAGGCCGAGCAGCGGAGGATGGCGGAGATTCTTCAGTACATGCAAAGTCTTGACGCCGCTATGGGTGTAGTTCCACCACCTTCGCTATTCGCTCCACCTCCACCTCCACCTCCTCACTATTCTACTCCTGTGAGTATAAATGTTTTAGTTTGTATGTTCATGCTTATGGTCAAACCTAGTGGAGTATGAAAGTTTTATTCATGTATGGTATATATTTATCTTGTCTCACACATGCAATATCTTCTTCTTTGTGCAAAACCAATCGACGGCATCGAACGATCCTCATGCTTCAGCGAATCCTTCACCAAATCAGTCTCATTAGCCATCTGATTAAGATTCTTGTGGTTGTTAATGGTACTTCTATTTGCAATTGTGGTCGTAGATGATGGAGCACTTGGATTACTTGTGAACTTATTTGCGATATATTGTGAGACATGTGACGTTTGTGATATATATGTGACGTTTGTGATATATATGTGGTGTTGGTGATATATATGTGCTATTGAGGATATATATGTGATGTTGGTGATGTTTGTTATATATATCTTCTGTTTGTTTGGATGGGATGTAAAAAATAAATAAAAAAGCCGTTTTCAGTCACTTTGCCGAGTGCAATGGCCATAACACTCGGCAAAGTGACTACTTGGGAACATGGTTCACCGAGTGCAAAGGCCATTGCACTCAGCAAACATCACAGATTTGCCGAGTGCCACGGGCCAGGCACTCGGCAAAGGTCTCCTATTTGCCGAGTGTCCTGTCAAGACACTCGGCAAATAGGCTACCTTTACCGAGTGTCTTGCCGGTGGCACTCGGCACAGTGGCCACCTTTGCCGAGTGTCTGAGTCAACGGCGCTCGGCAAAGCGGCGACCTTTGCCGAGTACTTGACCTTGACACTCGACAAAGCTGCCGTCACGGTGGCGCTCGCTGTCATGGCGACTTTTCTTTGCCGAGTGTCAGATTAGCACTCGGCAAAGGTTTTGCCGAGTGCCCGATAAAGTGCACTCGACCAAGAGGTCGGCAAAGCGGCGACCTTTGCCGAGTACTTGACCTTGACACTCGACAAAGCTGCCGTCACGGTGGCGCTCGCTGTCATGGCGACTTTTCTTTGCCGAGTGTCAGATTAGCACTCGGCAAAGGTTTTGCCGAGTGCCCGATAAAGTGCACTCGACCAAGAGGTCCCGGTGATACCAAATCTCAATCCATGCTCATTTGTTTGCGTCCATGTCCGATACGAAGTCCCGATCCACATCATCGTCTCCCCGGAGCTCAAGCGTCCGTGTTGTGTGCTTATCATCCGGTGGTGCAGTTCGACCCCTACTCAGACAAGCCAATGCCGATCCATCCGTGTTATCTTCTCTGCATGGAAGACCAACGCCACGAGGAAGGAACTCTAACTCTATGCGTGAGTTCCTGGAGAAGAGCTAAAAGAAGACCTCCAGCAAAGAGACCATGAAGCTTGCCATCCATGCACTTCTAGAGGTATATATCATAAATAAATTCACCTTTTATTTTCTTCCAGTTTAGTTCCCCCCCCCCCCCCCCCCCCCCCCCCCCCCCCGTTGCAACGTATTCTAGTAAAGCAAAAATTTAATGTATAACATTTTTTACAACGTATTCTAGTAAAGTAAAAATTTAATGTATAACATTTTGTATATTTATCTCATCTGAGAATTTGACTTGTCACATCATCTACTTAGGACTCATTTCATTAAGATGATGATGAAACGGACTTTTGTTTGCCCGTAGCAAGAAACGGTATCTAACCATGTGTTTCAAACGAAGGGTGAATCACAATGGTTGATCTTCCCGGGTGCCTCCTGCTCTCCTAGTCCTACTCCTGCTGTCCATCCATAGATACAAGTCCATTCCTGCGTAGACCGAAACCGTACAAGTACAAAGTCCACCGAACCGAGCCGTCCCGACTCCCGAGGGAGGGCCAGAGCTGCGAGCACGAGAAGGAAAAGATCCCACCGTGCATCCCATGGATTGGGATTCGTCGGCGACGTGGTCGATCTAGCTGCAAAACGGCGGCCGGCGGGACATATCTAGCTGCAGCAGACCTTCCTCCTTCCATGTACATGTCGGAGCGTACGGAATGGAAGTTGATCCACTTTTCTGGTTCGAACAGAATCAAAAGGACAATGCATTTTGTAAATGATGATTATCGTGTAATTTCTATTTCTGTTCCATTTACCGAGTTTCTTTTTTTAGAATAATCAGCACGAACACTGCTATATCATATAAGAGAGAAGCAAGAAGCAGGAGCACTGCTATATCATATAAGAGAGGAGAGCAAGAATCCAGTTTACAGCTTAAAGGTGTTATTACATAGCGCTAAACCACTCGGACTCAAAAGGCCGGTAGCATAAAAGAAAGAACTCATGGCGGTAACTGTTCTGTTCCATTTACCAAGTTTCTCCTCTATCTATCTGCTAGGAGAATTTTCTTGTTACTGAAATGTCATGTAGTTCTCCAGTGTTGTTCAAGAAAGAAAAAACCATACACAGCCCATATATAAGAGCCCATGAGTTGGGACCCTCTTATGATCCTTGGGCTTAGCCAGCCCATTACCAGGCCTACACGTGACATGTCAAACCAATTCCAGTTGTGAAATGACCCCATTGGATAATCCTTATTGATAAACAAAAAGACAGTTCTGATGAGTTGTGAGTAGGACCAATGAATTGGTTTGTTTCAACATACAACGAGAAACCCATGGCTCTTAACTTTTGGAGATATATCTCTGAATGGACCAAAAGACTGGATCTTTCATTGCCCAGAAAGCTTAAGTCGATCTGTTACCTGCTGATGGAACCAAAGGGATAAGAGTCTGTGGCTTTGTGCAAATCAAATAACGTACACAAGCGACAGTGTTTCTGCAAGAGAGGCTGTCTTCAGGCAGTGAGACAACCCCCGACAGCAATCAGCTTGCTCTCTACCAAAAAAAAACTAGGAGCATTTTGCATTGGCAGATCTGCTTGTCCCTTTTTTTCATCATCATCAAACACACACGCACACCCCAACGGATGGGACTGGGAGCGACATGACGAGAAGCTTTGTCTTGCGGCCCAGTCGGCCCCGGCGCCTCTCCCTTTTCCCTACGACACCCCCACCCACCCAATGCATGTTTCCGTCGTCACGCCAATACAATGAGATTGCTAAGCTACAGCTACGAGTACATACGTGCGTACGTGTATATTATCGAGTGATCAAGCCAAGACCTACACGCATCACACATCCACTACAATTTAGCTGGAGATCGATGGCCAAATGCATGCACTAACCCAGTGCCGGTCCCAGGAGTTGAAGGACCCTCCGGCGAACTCGTCGCGACGGCCTCTATAGACTATTTATAAATCTTATATAATATAACTGTCCCTCTAGACTATATATAAATCTATCATGTGCTACCAAACTTTTGCTTTGACTTGATTTGAACAATTTACAGCAATAACAAAAAGCTTTGTCCACATGTTTAGAGTAAACCAACCATTTTCTATCAACATCCTCACCATTGGTTAACTTTCTGGAGTAGTAAACATATAAAAACGTCTATTAAGAGCGTCTAGAGGGGACTCAAGATTCAATTCTCTCACCTCCCCCTTTTCAATTAATATATCTCTACCCTTATTATCAAGATTTCTCCAAGTTCTAGGATCAAAGACATCATGAATAGAAGCTTATTGCACATCATCAATTGAATTTTCAGGTTGAGGGGAAGGCTGTAAATTTTTTATTCTTTATAGCATCATCATTGGCATCAACTTCTTCACTTAAATTATCATTAACTTGTTGCTGCCCTTGTTCTTCAATATCAAGTGCATGTACAGGATTATCGTCAGGCACACCACTGCATGTACAGGATTAAAAACGATCAAGAAAAAAAATACCTAGGGGCTAGGGCCTGATCGGCAGCTAATGAACTAATGATTGATGAAGTGATGATCGGCTGCAAACTGCAGTGATCGGCTCATCGAGTCGAGCTTGCTAGCCTGGGCCCTGGAGTGCTCTGCCGGTTGCCGGTCTGCCCCCCTGATCGCCGCCTGGACGTGCGCGGTCCTGATTTGTGATCTGTTCAGTGTCTCTGTGACTCCGTGAGAGGTGAGTCGAGTCCGCGGCGGCTCCGTCCCTCCGTGACTTCTCTGCCTCTTCGCATTCGGCTGCTGCGGTGCACCATGCTCGCGTACGCGATATTCTACATACTAAGGGCTGGGGGCATCGTATACCTGGGCCTAGGCCCCTCACTCCCATGGGCCCTCGGCCGTCGCACCTCTGGCACCTCTCCAGGGCCGGCACTGACTAGCCACTAGGTATGTGTGACCCTACATAATATACCCGGATATATGCATATGCTAGCTAGGCAAGCTAAGCTAGCCCAACCTTTTAGATTATGCATGACAGACAATAACAAAAATTCTTACATTAATTATGCCAGCCTTGTTATGTTACGGTGTTACCAAATGAGTCTCCTTTGTTACTATATCGTTGAGAGGTGATACCTCTGTTCCTGAATAAATCGACTTCTTAGAATTACCTAAACTTTTTTTTTATATTTGACTGAATTTATAGTTAAAAGTATAAATATTTGTGACACAATGCGCATATTATAAGAAATATAGTTTATGATGTGTCTAACGATACTAATTAATTTGGTGTCATAAGTTTTGGTGTTTTTTCTCTACAAATTTAGTCAAATTTAAAAAGTTTGACTGAAGATAACTCTTGAAGTTATTTTCTTTAGAGATGAAGGGATACCATAAATTTATTATCAATTACCAAGATATTAAATTTCAGCACGAAGATGCCAAGTGCACAACCGAAGCATTATGTGGTACTCCCCCGTCCCAAAATAGATGTCATTCTCACTTCCCGAGAAGTCAAGCACTTTTAACTTTGACCAAATATAATATAAAAAATATTAATATTTATAACACATAATTAGTATCATTAGATAGATCGTTGAATATATATACTTTCATAATAAATTTATTTGGAGATAAAATGTTGCACACATTTTCTATACATCTAATCAAAGTTGAGAAAGTTTGACCTACACGTATTCCATAACAACTTCTATTTTGGGACAGAGGGAGTATGTATATAATGTTGTAGTTCCTACCAAAAAACCATAAAAAGATCCTACTAAAATACTAGTACTACTCATTCCGTCCATAAATATAATCTTTTTCTTTTGAAATCAGTCCATAAATATAATCTAATCTAACTTTGTCTCACAATCTATGGGCCTGTTCGGCAGGACTGAAAAATAAGCCAAAATATTGTTCCGGCTGATTGTTGTGAGAGAAAAATACTGTTCTGTCCATAACATGAGCAGTACTTCTGTGAGTTGGCTGGCCAGCCAGGCTCAGCCCACCCAGCCAGCCGAACGAAGCCTACGTCTATTTGACTACTAGTTTCCTCTAGAATATAATCTTGCAAATAAATACAAGAGATTTTGTAACTTTAAATGCAAATCAACACATATACTTCACATGTTTCAAAACTAAATAATACAATAACTATTGATGTTTGTAAGTCGTAGAAGACAAGTTTTCACAACTAGATAGGGAGTATTAATGATTACATTCATGAGACGATAAAAACTGGTAAAATTGTGGGATGGCGGTCATCTCCCATAATTTGGCGCATGTGACAAAAATGATATAAGAAAGGTCGATAGTGCCTAGTATAGTTTTCGCGAACCAAATTGTAGAAAGTTATGGCGGGCATTGTATCACTATAGAATAACATGGTATACCAATAATGCTAGACTTGTTTAATTTGTCATTACCCGTGGTTATGCACATCTTTATCTATTAGTTCTAGTTTAGTTAGGTGGTGCCTTGGTTTTGGCCCTTTCTAAAATTAACCAAGTGATGTAGAGTTTTGACTTGTTTTCCCTAAAAACATATTGAAATGTGGTTATGTCATGTTATATCAATACAATTCAGGTGGAGGCATGCCCAAAGCCAAAACAATCCATATATATTTTGGAGATGAGAGGAAAGTGCAAGGTAGGCGGACCTAGGGAAATACGTTAGGATTGACTCCTTCCTATCCATTACGTTTTAGTCACATTTAGCCCATTCTTCAAAGCTTCTATGGCTAAAATTTGTAGGAGTGACTTATGACTTATGAGGGGCTCCATGCTCTAAGTAGTGGTACCCGGCCCTAGTGCTAGATCCATCATCCAAGGTAGACTTATATGCATCAAAACCTCAAGGATATATATTGTCTCAAATGTTAAAAGAACCCGCAGAATAATAAGGTTGACATTAGTATGCACAACAAATCCACAATAATTTGGCAATGTTCAATCTAATGCTAGATAGTTTGTTACCTGTTGTACATATTCTTGTCATTTTGGACAAGGATGAGGTCAAATTTGAGAACTTTCACTATTGATAGCTCTTAAAATAGTCTTTAGAAATAGTTTAATAAATTTATATACTTGATATCTTTGTTGAGTGTCACTTGGCAAACATGGCTGCTTTGCCGAGTGTCAAATCCCGAATACTCGGCAAACATGGCTGCTTTGCCGAGTGTCAAATCCCAAACACTCGGCAAAGACGGGCCCAGAATGTACATATTTTGGCCATGTGTCTGCTTCACCGAGTTTTTTTACCTTGGCACTCGGCAAAAGGCCTCTTTGCCGAGTGTAACACTCGGCAAAGCGACCATATATTTTCAGTTTTTATGGTTCGGTCACGTATAACGTACCCCACTCAAATAAACATTACAGGCATCACACATAGTTCACAATAAGCATCACAGGCAGTTCATATAGATATATCAACAACACATAAATGCAAATAAACTTCAGAATCACAAGTAGGTTCATTCATAACCACAAATGCAAATAAAATTCACTAAGTGCAACGGTGTCCACTGAGTAGTCACTAAGTAGTCACATGTAATCCACAAATGCAAATGCAAATAAAATCACAAGTAGTCACTGAGGAGGCCACGGTGTCCACTGTGACCACGCTGGGTCATAAGGCTCATTCGATGCCGCTGATTGATTCTGCATAAAGGAGAAGAGATAAATCATTCTTGTTTCTAGTTTGTAAAATATAAATCATTCTAGTTTCTAGTTTCTAATTTATTTCTAGTTTCTAGTTTATTTCTAGTTTCTAGTGTCTGGGCATCTTTGTAAGATTGATTCTGCATAAACTAGAAACGGTGATTATAAGGTTGTGAAGTGACTCACAGTGTCTGAAACAGTATTTGGAGCAGGTTGAGGAGGAGGGACTGGCATCGGTGGCGGAGGTTGACCGATTGCAGAGTAAACACCCCTCATATATTCAAACATCTACAGCCGCTCTGCCTCTATCCTCTGTCGGTCTGCCTCCATCCTCGCCTCTAGCTCCTCCTGACACCTCATTTCTTGTTCCAGCTGAGCCTATAATATTTCATTCCAATGTTACAATGCAATGCAAAAATATGTAAAAATCAATGAACGATGAATAAAACAGAAATAACCTGGAGTGTGTTCATCTAGAACTATGTAGAGTCTGGCCATGGGCGTATCGCCAGGCTGGAACTCATGCTCCATGCTCGAATCTGGGAGAGAGTGGGAGTACTGGCCGTATCGATTGTGCCGTCGCCAATCCAGAACCGGCCATGCTTCTTGCCTCCTCCCGCCCTCATGACCACTTCTCCATCAAGGTCATGGGCGCTTAGATCGTACTCTGGGCCATGGACCGCCCTTGCCATCGATGTGTATCCATCGAGGTGGCTTTGCCGAGTGCCATTATTTTGCCGAGTGTGGTTTTTGCAGCACTCGACAAACAACTTTTTTGCCGAGTGTCCGATGGAATGCACTCGGCAAATATTTTTACACTCAGCAAATTTGTTGTTACCGGTAGTGCAAAGTTGAACTAGCATGAACGCTGGTGCAGGTATTATATAGTACCCCAAAGACCCAGACTTTATTGAAAAATTAGGCAGGACAGAGCAGATAAATAAGTTATCTACTAGGAGTATTATATATATTTGGACTATCTATCGATTTGAGCCCCAAATATCTCATTTGCAACCGGTGGACTGAAAAGTGGGGTGGAAATTTGAAATGACAAAATTCTTCGCGATTTTTTCTTTATCTGGAGTATTTAATTTCTGTTCTAGGATTGTATATTTGCACTTTTTTTCCTTAGCTAGGCTAATCTTTATTCTTTACAAACTAAAATCTAAGAGATATACTTTTTTGCCAAGAATGAAATCGTTACGAAGATCTGCCCACAGATAAACATATCATTGTTCATAAATAATATATATCTTCCTCCAACGTATTATACGTAGTAGTATGATGAAAATGAATGAATACCAGCATTGTTCATAGATAAACCTATACGCGCACATTGGTATAAACGATGAAATTAATTACCAGCATGCATGCAGTGGCCAGTCAAACTGTGGGATACTACTAAACCGCTAGCTATCATCACTTCATCAGCCATGCAATCCGCGGCGGAACGTACAGCAAGTCCACTGTTGTGCTGTGTGTTGTGTTGGTACCAGCAACGCGAAGAAATCAAACCCAACCAAAAACGAGCAGGCAAAGGATGAGCAGAACCGGATCGCGGTCCATCCAGATTTATCAATGAATTGAAAGAAGAATCCCTCCTCCCGTGCACGGACGACGTGTTCGTTTCCCATCTTTGTTTCCCGATTGATCCAAGCGCAGTTGCATTCGGCACCCACCCACCTCCCGTCTCCATCCATCCTTCCCGGCCGCAACGATCGATCGGCCATGCATCTCACATTCTCACTGCTGACGACACGCCGCCATTAATAACTTCCCTCCGCTCTCTTCGACTTCCTATATATATACACCTTGAAGTCACCTACACTTCTTCTCCTCCGAGTCATCAATCTCCATTGCATTTGCATGCCAACGCGCTCTCCACCCACCCTTCTTGCCGCGGCCGTGCATTGCTAGCTGCTCCGTGCTCGTGCCCTCCTCGTCGATCGTCGTCTACGCGGCGGCGGCGGCATCTATCAAGGGAGGACCTAGCTAGCTAGGAGGATCTATCCAAGGAAGTTGAGCACACATGGCGTCGAACGGGGAGGCGGATCGGCAGGCGCCGCCGGAGGAGGAGGAGATCGTAGTGGAGATGCCCGTCAAGCCGGCGCCGCCGCCGCCGTCGGTGAAAGCTTCACCGGCGGGGGCCGGGGCCGGGGCGGGGGCGTCGTCGTGGGAGACGGCGGCGCTGCCGCTGAGCATGGTGGTGGTGCAGGCGTTCACGGTGGTGATGCTGCTCCTCTCGAAGCTGGCGCTCAACACCGGCATGCGCCCCTGCGTCCTCATCGTCTACCGCAACCTCGTCGCCACCGGCGCCGTCGCTCCACTCGCCTTCTTCTTCGAGAGGTACGGTTGTGCCTATCCTCTAGACCTAGCTACCTACTAAAGTTCCTGTTTTTCTTCTTTTTTTTTGGTTGCGACCTGCAAACAATTTATTTATTTTGTCCTGCTAGCTAGTTAAAGATTCTTGTCATGCATTGCGTGTTATTGTTAGTTTCCTCCTTGATTTCTTTCTTCTTTACTTGAAAAATAACTCTCTCTCTTTTTTGAGAAATTAAAAATAACTCGCTGCATGCAAGTATAGCAATATGAAAAAAAGTATAGGAAAATATAAGTCTATAACATTAACTCTGCTAATTCACAAGATATAGATATAGAATTAATCTAGACACATTTCTTCTCATTATTCTCCCATACATGCATGCATAGTAGGTGGTTACCCGTACGTCCCTCACACCGCCTGTGAATCTGTGATGTGAAGCAGCATCAGCACTAATAAAAACTGAATGCACACACAAATTTGTTTATTTCCTGCTGGTTCAAATTTTAATTATGTGCCTATGTACACTATATATGCATTCCGAATATCTCAGCCCTCTAGATACGTACGTACGCCGCTATGTCAGCACGAGTAGTACATGATGCTTCAATAATATAGTTTTTTTCACAAAAGTTTTTTTTTTGTTGTGATTTGATTTGACTTGAACTGAATCCACACAAGATATTTAGATAGATTTTTCAGTTGCACTCGCATGCATGGCAACACTAGTTACTACACATTTTATTTTTAGTTTGATATTTTGAAATGGCACATGTCAACAGTAGTAGTCATCCTTTATTTTTATCTTGAAATGGCATGACAAGTTGACACCAGCCGTCGTACATGTTTAATTTTTGGGAAAGGCATAGTTGACAATAGCGTGCACATGCACGACATATATATATGCAGTACTTTTTGCCCTGTACCGCTGTACGTATATATCTAGCAAGTGCATACAGATATAAGTATTATATATTTTATATTAAATACTATTCCGTACTGTAGAAGATTTTGTTCGTGCATGCACATTATATTATTGATGATGTGCATATATACCGGATACGAGTACGTGGTCAAATATATATTACCGCCAAGGAACAACATTTTCCAGTTGAGCTAGCTACCACCCGGCCGGTTGACAATAGTATAGTAGTTTAGTATACTAGTATACATGCATGCACGTACTCACAGTTACAGATACCAATAATTAAATCAAATACACAAGATTATACATATATATATATATCAAATATGATACTTTAATTAATATAATTTGGGTCCTCGAATGAAGAGATAGATAGATGAGTGGATGGATGACTGTTTGCATCCGGGATCAGGGGCAGCACCTATTCGGCCTATTCGCTGGTTGGTTTCTGGACTGGTTTGGATTGGCTGGTGCTGGTTTGTTGTGAGAGGAAAACATTGTTTGCTGGCTGGTTTAACATTGTTTGCTGGCTGGTTTGGGCTGGCTGAAACCAACAAGCGAACAGGCTCATTATCTATTGTTGACTGCCAACTGTTACCACCAAAAGACAACACAACTTCAATCTAGGCCATGTTTAGTTCCACCAAAATCCAAACTTTAACACTATGCAAAAAGAAGATTCCCCGTCACATCAAATTTGCGGTACATACATGGAGTACTAAATGTTGACGAAATCAAAAACTAATTGCACAGTTTGGTTGTACTTTACGAGACGAACGTTTTGAGTCTAATTAGTTAACGATTGGACAATTATAAAAAAATAAAAACAAAACGATACTGCAGCTACAGTAACTCGGGCGCCGCCTTTGGGGGGGCAACTAAACACGGCCCTGCATGCATTGCATTGCAGTCTACATCTCCATTGACCCCTGCTGCGTTCAGATTCGAAGAAACCGCGAAATTTCAAAGCGATTTGATCTCTGTCTCTGTCCTTTTGGACTAGTGCCTACGAGCTACTAGAGTCTAGAGCTAGCTACTTCTCTGATGAACAGGGAAAGGATTTAGAGTGGCTTTGTTGATGTGCCTGGCTGCCACTAATTGCATGCGGTGCTAATGGATAATGCATGCGTGTCCATCTGATTCAGTCAGGAGACAGAAAATGGAAGAGAGGTCTCTGTCACACTCGTGTCGCCGTCTCGTCTCATGCCTCACAGACACAGATATAGCCAACCCTCACGCGTCACCCTCTTGTGGGCGATGACACAGATCATGCCTTTTTGCTGTCTCCATGACAGAAGACCCCCATGAGTCTGTCCTGTCCTGCTGAATCAGTAGCCCAGCCTCAAACAGGTAGCTGCTGCTGCCAAATTCTTACTGCACTGTCAGCACCTGCGTATCGTTATCGTGTGCTGCCTCTAGTTCTCTGCGTGCCAATTAATGCAAAACATATCGAGAAGGCGTATTCAACTTTGCCAGACACAATGTGTATAATGCCAAAGCTTGATGACAGATCGGTACCTACTACTTCCATTTTCAGTATTTTTCCAACGTTATACCTCACATGTCTTCTCTGTTATATTATACATAGTTGTTGTTGTTCTGGTACGATCACGATGTACTACGAACTTCTTGTTAAACAGCAGTTACAAACTGTTGGCTATACTATATATGCAGTGTTTTTAATGAGATTAAAGATATATGTCCTGACTCCTGATATAGCACGATCGATTTGATCTTCTCCGATTCTTTTCCATGATTTCTTTCCATCTTGGTCTGTTGCAGGGAAATGTGGAAGAAACTGAACTTGGCTGTGTTGGGTTGGATTTCCTTAAATGCAACATTTGCGTGAGCACTCGCACTCAGCCTGATTTCAGCTGTCATACTCCCCTGTCTTTTTCCAACGAATGCTAGATACATACAAGAGAAGAGAAACTGTTATGTCAACCTTTACTTCATCCATCTGTACATACATAACGTGATGATCTGCTAGGAAGTAAAATTGTTCTTACATATGCCGCAGAGTTGTGTTGGCCATGGGGCTGTACTACTACGGCCTGCAGGTCACAAGCGCCGCGTACTCCGTCGTCTTCCTGAACCTGATCCCAATCGTGACCTTCGTCATCGCCATCTTGGTCAGGTACGCAAACAAACCAAAGCATACATGGATCTTTGGTGGTATGCATGTCTCCCCATTTGCGCGTGTGATGTGATGCTCCTAAAGTAATCTGTTGCTCTCCACTGTGTGAACGTGCGGCAGCGGCAGGTGCCGAAAGGGCTCCCCTGCTGCTGCACTGTGGCCGCTGTAGGAGCAGGCGCCGAAAGGCTCCCCTGCTGCTGCACTGAGGCCGCTGTAGGAGCAGGCGCCGAAAGGCTCCCCTGCCGCACTGTACAGCAGGGACAGGGGCCAAAGTCAGTCATGCTGTCACATCTAGTCACTGTAGTAGCAAGACAGCCCGACATGTCTGTGTACTAGGATTAGATGAATAGAGTTGTATATTTAGCTTCGCATTGCAACTCACTAAAGTGAGCGAGTTCAGTTTTGCCATCTCCTCTGCAGAGCTCCAGCCAACGTTGGTGCTTGTGCTGTGTGTGCACGCGCTCTGTTCTCTCTCTTCTTCTACCTCTAGCCATAGTGTGTGGTCAACAACGTCGATGAGCGGTCGGCTCACCCGTGTGGGAGATCCCGAGGCCAACAATGCTTATATGTAAATGCATTCAGAGCCGAGAAGGTGTCGCTGGGGAAGTGGCCTGGCAGGCTGAAGGTCCTGGGCGCTCTGACGTGCGTGGGCGGGACGATGATCGTTAGCCTGCTCAAAGGCCATCTTCTGCACCTGTGGCCTAAGCACCTGCTCAATACCTCCCTCGCCGATGCGCCGGCGAGCGGTGGCCATCACCATGACATGCTCACCGGCACACTGTTCCTGTGCGGCAGCTGCCTGAGCTACGCCCTGTGGTTCATCGTACAGGTAAATCTAGTCTTTGCTTGAACAACTGAAATCCACATCTCCCTCTGTGATGAGTGATGGCTGATGGCTCCATCGTGGTGCATCCAATGACGACAGGCAAGGCTTGGGAAGGTGTTTCCATCAAGGTACTGGGGGACGATGCTGACGTGCCTGTCAGGAAGCATACAGGCCTTCATCATCAGCGTGTTCCTCAGCCATGACAGGGCAGACTGGAGACTCAAGTGGGACCTGCAGCTTCTGACGGTCGTCTACTCGGTAATTATACATACTGACTGACAACTAGTTAACTAGTATAATCAATAGCGTGATGGATTACACATGTATCTTTTGCTGATGACGGATCATCATGCATCAGGGTGTGTTGAACACGGGCATCACCTTCGTCCTCATCTCATGGGCGGTGAGCCGTCGCGGGCCAATCTACCCTTCCATGTTCAACTCACTGTCACTGATCATCACCACGGTGATGGACTCGCTCCTGCTCGGCACCAAAATCTACGTTGGAGGGTGAGTGAGCCAGCACCTTCATTTCAGGCCTGGTGCTATTGCACTGTAGCAAATCTGACAACTGAGGAGCTAGTCTAGTGACCGGTGATCGGTAAAACTCGAGATGACATGCATGTTTATAACTACTAAGTGGTGTTTATACATGTGCACGCGCAGGGTGGTGGGAGCGCTGCTGATCATCGTGGGGCTGTACGCGTTCCTATGGGGGAAAGGCAAGGAGCTGCAGGCTGCGGCGGTGGAAAAGAAGAAGCTGAAGCAAGAGCAGGAAGAGGAGGAGCAGAGGCGGGGCGAAAGCGAGATGACCTAGCTAGTCTCTAATAAGTTGCTAGCAACAACCTGATTTATATATGAGGGTGCTAGCAATTGTAGTCTAACTATATACTGATGAGGCAGTATGTAAACCTAGTGATGATGGTAAGGTGAGACGACTGATGATATATCATCGATGCTAAATTGAACACCTGAGAAGAGAAGAGAAGAGATTACAAATAAATAAACAAAACATACAGAGGCAGTTTGGCAGGCATTATATATGTATGTTGTATAATGCATACCAGCATATATATGCAAAATTCAGGCAGTTCAATACATATATATGACGTACTTAAGGTTAGCTGTATTGAATTGCAATGAAGCATGCATTGCGGGTGGACGTGTTTCCCTCCATGCATGCATGTTGCATGATGCGTGATATATCTATCAGTCTTGTTTCAGTCTCTTGAATTTTGTTACAGGCCGGCCAAAAACTATGTTAATAAGCTACCTAAACAATGTGTACAATGGCATGATCATATATTCATGCATATAATATGCATGACACAAATCATATCGTCGATGATCCATTAGTGTTTTTCTTATTTTCAGCCTTTCAGGCCGGGGACAGGGTGCAGATGATATATATGTAGCTTGCCCGCTACTAGAGGTATTCATGAACCAATTGTTGGCGACCTAACGTCGAGCTGCTTATACGCATTATTGCCATTCGTTTATTATCCAAAAAAAGTAACAATAGTCATTGTGAGACTTCCTAACAGATACTGAATACAACACATCATTTTTTTCATGGAAAAAAGGAATAGTTTCCGGTATCTACGACCGCACACTGACAAGTTATCACAATGTTAGCAATCAAATAGCTGCTTCGAAATAAACATGAAAAGAACACAACCAAGAAGGAAATAATCATAAGCAAACTCTTTTTTTTTTGAAACTGGAAATACTTTCCATTACTCATCGGTCGCAGCCAAATCTCCAGACACCAACCCCTCTAAACCATGAGGGACCTCATCCCAAGTGGTAATGGTTCCACTTGTGTTTGTACAGCCAATAGCTGCAAGGGTGTGCGCTAGCTTATTATTACAGTGCGAGGGCAGACGCTACAAGAAACTGGACTACCTAGTAACAAGTGTTTGATCTCTGTGATGACGCCACCCATCGCGATGAGAGTCTGAACTCGTTCCCCCCC